>NW_028318483.1:0-300000 GCF_062004578.1 Staurois parvus
GAGTCAATTTGGGGAGAAAAAAGTAAACTCTGCAAAGTTCTGTAACAACACCGTCCCTACACAATGTACACTAGTCTGCATGTGTTTTGGCACGCAGGCTGGCGTGAACAAGCCCTGATAACACACTTGTCCTTTGTTGACCCCAATGTCTTCATGGTTCTCTTCCACTGGGGCATGTACAGTACCTACTAGAGGTGAACTCAGGCATCCTCTAAATCTCTCTCTCCCCCCTCCCCCTCTCTCCCCCCCTCCCCCTCTCTCCCCCTCTCTCCCCCTCCCTCTCTCCCCTTCCCCCCCTCCCCCTCTCTCCCCTTCCCCCCCTCCCCCTCTCTCCCCTTCCCCCCCTCCCCCTCTCTCCCCCTCTCCCCCTCTCTCCCCCTCCCCCTCTCCCCCTCTCCCCCTCTCTCTCCCCCTCTCTCCCCCCCTCTCTCCCCCTCCCCCTCTCTTTCCCCCCCTCTCCCCCCCTCCTCTCTCCCTCTTCCCCACCCCAATGTCTTCATGGTTCTCTTCCACTAGGGCAGTGGTCGGCAAGCCGCGGCTCGCGAGCCACATGCGGCTCTTTACAAGCTTAAATGCGGCTCTTCTGTGTGCCGGGCGCCCGCTCCCCTCCCTCCTCTCCCTCCTCTCCCTCCCCTCCCTCCTCTCCCTCCTCTCCCTCCCCTCCCTCCCCTCCCTCCCCTCCCTCCCCTCCCTCCTCTCCCTCCCCTCCCTCCTCTCCCTCCCCTCCCTCCTCTCCCTCCCCTCCCTCCTCTCCCTCCCCTCCCTCCTCTCCCTCCCCTCCCTCCTCTCGGACAGGGCGTGTGCCGGGCGGCCGCCCCCTCACCTCCCCTCCCCTCCCCTCCCCTTCCCTCCCCTCCCCTCCTCTCCCTCCCCTCCCTCCTCTCCCTCCCCTCCCTCCTCTCGGACAGGCGTGTGCCGGGCGGCCGCCCCCTCACCTCCCCTCCCTCCCCTCCCTCCTCTCGGACGGCCGCCCGCTCCCCTCCCTCCTCTCGGGCGGCCGCCCCAAAAGTCAGGACTCTGCAGCTGTCAGGATGTAGGCGGGGCAGCCAGGATGTAGGCGGGGCAGCGTGACGAACTCCTCTCCTCTCACAGTCCTCCCTGAAGACCAGAACGGCGCGGGAAGCAAGGCGAGAGGAACGCGCGGAGCAAGGTAAGTGAATTGACACAGGGGGACTTACTATATGGGGGATGAATTACTATATGGGGGGACTTACTATATGGGGGGGACTTACTATATGGGGGATGAATTACTATATGGGGGACTTACTATATGGGGGGGGACTTACTATATGGGGAGGGACTTACTATATGGGGGGGGACTTACTATATGGGGGACTTACTATATGGGGGATGAATTACTATATGGGAGATGAATTACTCTGGGGGGGGTGAATTACTATGGGGGATGAATTACTATATGGGGGATGAATTACTATGGGGGGGATGAATTACTATATGGGGGATGAATTACTATGGGGGATGAATTACTATGGGGGGATGAATTACTATGGGGGGATGAATTACTATGGGGGATGAATTACTATATGGGGGATGAATTACTATGGGGGATGAATTACTATGGGGGATGAATTACTATGGGGATGAATTGCTATATGGGGATGAAATTGCTTCTATGGGGGATGAATTGCTCTATGGGGGATGAATTGCTCTATGGGGGATGAATTACTCTATGGGGGATGAATTACTCTATGGGGGATGAATTACTATATGGGGGATGAATTACTATGGGGATGAATTACTATATGGGAGATGTATTTTCAGTTTTAAAAATGTGGCTCTCAAAATAAATTTCAATCGTGGTTTTGGCGAGATTTGGCTCAGTTGAAAAAAAAGGTTGCCCACCACTGCACTAGGGCATGTACAGTATCTACTAGAGGTGAACTCAGGCATCCTCCAAATCTCTCTCTCTCCCCCTTCTCTCCCTTTCTCCCTCTCTTCCCCCTCTCCCCCCCCCATCCCCCTCTCTCCCCCTCTCATCCTCCCCCCCTCTCATCCTCTTCCCCCCCCCCCCTATCATCCTCTCCCCCCCCCCCCCTCTCATCCTCTCCCCCACCCCCCTCTCATCCTCTCACCCCCCTCTCATCCCCCTCTCTCCCCCATCCTCTCTCCCTCTCCCTTGTCCCTCTCCCTCTCTCTTCGTCCTCTCCCTCTCCCCCCCCCCCCAGTCGTCTGCAGACTGGTCCACTCTTCACCCCGCAGCACCCAATGGCTGAGTTGCTGCTGCTGTCCATTGAGAGCGCAGTGCAAACGTGCCAATGACATCACCAGCTCTGCTAAAGTAAATACCTCCTAAATGGTGCACATTTTAAAGGCTTACCTGTAGGTAAAAAATAGACTTTTCTACCGCTTTAAAATCAAACAAGTGCTATTTTTGAGAGCACCGCACTACAAAGCACTTGTGTTGGGTGTGTCCACAAGGAGCTCTAGTTTAGGTTGAATGGCACAGTACCGTCCATTGAACATTACAATGTGTTGCTGCATTATTACCTCCATACACAGATAGGAAGCCAGCCTTACACTGCCAGGAGCATTCAAGAAGTTGCTGCAAAAAATTAAAAATGTATTAGAGTGCGCCAATAAGGACTCGTTCACACTTGACTGTTTTACCAACTCTTGCCAAATGCCCCTATAGCGTTTGGCAAGCGTTGGTCCGGCGTTTGCGGAGCGTTTTTTAACGCTCTGCAAACGCCGCATGCGCGGTTGCTAGGCATTTGCCGAGCGTTAAAAACGCACCACAAACGCCTATAATGAAGTTTGGATGGTGTTACCGCCCCGAAACCGCGTCGCAACCACACTGCAAACGCCGGGCGTATGCGGAGCGGCACCATAGACTAGAATAGGAGGCATCAATGCCTCCTGACTCGACCAGAAGGTGTCCGTTTTGCCGCGACGCTACCGCTCCCGTTAGAACAGCACCATGTGCTGCAATGGCCAGAATTGTCCAAGGCGTTTGGGAAGCGGTAAAAACGCTTCCCAAACGCCTTTCTGCCACTTGAAAACAAGGCTAGTGTGAACGTAGCCTAACATTTGAGCATTGTAAACAGCCCTGGCAATGTCCTAGTGTGACGCAATTCTCATTACAGTCATTTAGCTGATCTTGCAATTCGTATACTGAATGCTATCATATGTAATTGTACAGTTTTTAGGATAGTTGTCCAAAGGAATGTAGAAAAATGAGAAGCCTTAAAGTGGTTGTAAAGGCTCCAGGTTTTGTACCTTTATGCATTCTATGTATGAAGGTAAAAAAAACCTTCTGTGTGTAGCAGCCCCTCTTAACACTTACATGAGCCCCATCCCGATCCAGTGATGTCCATGAGAGCCTTGGTTCTGTGGGGCTTTCACTTTTGATTGGCTGAGGCAGCAGCTGGCGCCATTGGCTTCCGCTGCTGTTAATCACAGCCATTGAGCCAATCAGGAGAGTGTGTGAATGGACATGCAGAGCAGCGGCTCTGGAGCACGCCTGCTTGGGTGCCACCATACCAAGCTGCTTGCTGTGGGGGCATCTGACGGGAGGGGAGGGGCGAAGAGAGCTGGCAAGGGACCCAAGAAGAGGCTGATCCGGGCTGCTCTGTGCAAAACCACTGCACAGATAGGCAAGTATGAAATTTTTGTTATTTAAAAACACACACACACACACACACTCTTTAAAGCGGCAGTGAAGTCTTTGTATTAAACTAAAAAAATGGCCCCGTGCAGGGTTAAGTCATAATGTACAAATATGCACAGCATACTAGAACATTATAATAGACTTTCCTACAAACGTAGCCCTCCAGCGCTGCACTGCCTTGGCTCCCCTTGGACTTCTTTCCGATTTGGAATCTTCAACCACTTGAATGGCTGGGCACTGGTGACATCACTCCCATGCATGCGCACGGGAGTCACTTTGCCATGGCATGCAAAGTGGGCCGTAAATGTGGTCTGAGCTGCGCATGTGTGGCTCAAATCACATTACTCACTGATAGTTGGGGGGAGGGGAGATAAAATCCCTGCCTGTCAGTGGATTTTTTATTTATACAGTTTACTAACACTTTATTAACCTTAACCTCTGGACTTACTTTGGTGCATTAATGTATCCTTTTTATTTTTTTCCCTTTGACAGTGAAAGCTAGAATATGTTGGGTCAGGATTTTTAGTGTTTAGGACATAAAATAGCATGCATCTTTTTTGTATCTGTAGTTTAGGATGTAGTTTTAATTTGATTTTATATGATTTATTCATATATATATATATATATATATATATATATATATATATTATGTATATGTGTGTGTGTGTGTATATATATGTGCACACACACACACTGGCAGAAAGTAATGTTTTCTCCCCATTAGACAGTGCTGAATATACAGCACAGAGGCAATGTTTTTACAACCACCTATGTGTAAGAAATGTTTTCTTTTTTTACTGGGGTAGCTGTCAGAGGATCTATGCTGTCTTCGTTTTCACAAGTGTTCAGTCAGTACAGAACAAATAGGCAAAATGTTTTGACTGCAGTCATATGTGATGCTAATTTAAATGCTTGTGTAATTCCCAGCAAGCTGTACTATGCATCTAATCTTCTTGAATTCCTAAACGCTGTTCTTGTGCCAACCTCTCCACTTAGTGTCCCCATATAATTTTCATATTGTGTGTGTATATGTATATATATACACACACAATCTCAAGAAAATTAAAGGAACACTTTTTAATCAGAGTATAGCATCAAGGCAATTAAACTCCTGGGATATCTATCTGGTCAGTTAAGTAGCAGAGGGGGTTGTTCAGTTTCAGCTGCTTTGGTGTTAATGAAATTAGCAACAGGTGCACTAGATTGGCTAACAATGAGATGACCCCAAAACAGGAATGATTTCACAGGTGGGGGCCACTGACATTTTCTACTCATCTTTTCTGACTGTTTTTCACTAGTTTTTCATTTGGCTAGGGTCAGTGTCACTATTGGTAACATGAGGCCATACCTGGACCCTACAGAGGTTGCACAGGCAGTCCAACTCCTCCAGGATTGCATGTCAATATGTGCCATTGGCAGAAGGTTTGCTGTGTCTCCCAGCACAGTCTCAAGAGCATGGAGGAGATTCCAGGAGACAGGAAGTTACTCTAGGAGAGCTGGACAGGGTCGTAGAAGGGCCTTAACCCATCAGCAGGACCGGTATCTGGTCCTTTGTGCAAGGAGGAACAGGATGAGCCCTGCCAGAGCCCTACAAAATGACCTGCAGCAGACCACTGGTGTGAATGTCTCTGACCAAACAATCAGAAACAGGCTTCTTGAGGGTGGCCTGCGGATCTGACGTTCTCTAGTGGGCCCTGTGCTCACTGCCTGGCACCATAGAGCTCGATTGGCATTTGCCATTGAACACCAGAATTGGCAGGTCTGCCACTGGCGCAATGTGCTTTTCATTGATGAGAGCAGGTTCACCCTGAGCACATGTGACAGACGGGAAAGGGTCTGGAGAAGCCGTGGAGAACGTTATGCTGCCTGTAACATCGTTCAGCATGACTGTTTTGGTGGTGGGTCAGTGATGGTCTGGGCAGGCATATCCATGGAGGGACTCACAGACCTCTACGGGCTAGACAATGCCCCCCTGACTGCCATTAGGTATCGGGATGAAATCCTTGGACCCATTTTCAGACCCTACGCTGGTGCAGTGGGTCCTGGCCCCGCCTCATCTGGCAACAGCATGCAGGCAGTTCCTGGAGGATGAAAGAATTTATACCATTAAATTGACCTAAATCCAATATAACACCTCTGGGATATCATGCTTCGATCCATCCGATGTCGCCAGGTTGTACTTCAGACTGTCTAGGAGCTCAGTGATGTCCTGGTCCAGATCTGGGAGGAAATACCCCAGGACACCATCCGTCATCTCATTAGGAGCATGTCCCGACGTTGTCAGGCATGTATACAACCATGTGGGGGCCATAAAACTACTGAGTACCATTTTGAGTTGCTGCAATGAAATGTCATCAAAATGGACTAGCTTGCTGCATCATATTTTCACTTTGATTTTCACGGTGTCTTTGAATTCAGTCCTCTGTAGGTTGATCATTTTCATTTCCATCAAAGGATGAGGCATCCTTACATTCCTAACACGTTACCCAGTCCATATCGGTATAGATATCCAGCATGATTTTTCCCTATTGAGATCTGATGTGTTTTCAAATTGTTCCTTTCATTTTTTTGAGCAGTGTATATATAATGTATGTATATACACACTCACACTTCAGCTGTGTACAGCAATTCTATGGGCCATCTTTTTGGCCCCATGACTGATGCACTTTTCCATGCTATTTGTAGGTCACCAGGTTCTTCAGATCTCCCCAATTGCTTAGGCCTGGCATGCAGAATTTTATAACGCATGTACATAGTCAATTTGTACACACATACCAGGACCAATTCAGACAGAAGCCAATTACCTACAGTGTGTCTTTAGTGTGGAAAGATACCGGAGTACCCAGAGAAATCCATCATAAACATAGGGAGAGCATGCATGCCCCGTGGTGAAAGTGTCCTGGCTGAGATTCCACCTCACATCACTGGCCTCTGGCTAGAAAAGGGTTAAAGTGTATGTGTGGGCAGAAATCTTAATCAAAAATCTTTTTCAGCTCAGATCCAAAGTACAAATACATACAGTGCTAATTTATAAATAATATTTTGTTATGCATTTTATAGGGGTGATATTTGGGTGTTCTTTTTGAAGCCTGAGTACAATTATGATTGCCATTTTCGGGGTTAAATAAGAACAATTCCATGAAGAAAATAGTCATGTGAACTCAGGATGCATATTTGTTATTAACTGTAGCCAAATGGAACGAGCAACAGTAATCATTGCTACATACAAATCCCTTTTTAATATGATTTAGAACCATTAAAATGATGAACGTGTTCAGCTACAGGATGTCCACTAATGAAGTATTAGAGAAAACACATGCCATGCAATATCCTGTAATGAGAATAAGTAAAACCATGGTAAACCAGGTAAATACATGTATGGTAAACCAGGCACAATACAAACTTTTCTGGTCGGTCCTCTTAGTGCATTCTAGCTGGTATTAGAATATGTGGGTATGATCAATAAAGTGTGCAAAAAAAGTACTGACCAATCATAAGAGGCAGTTGCCACAGAGCTGTTTCCCGGTCACCACGTTACAGCCACAATTTGGTTGTAATATGGTAAGAAAAGTAGAGCTAGCCTTTAAAAGAGAAGCGTGGTAATGGAAAATTACAAACTTTTATACTTACTTAGATAGCTGCAGCATTAATCCGAGGCTGCACCTGTCCCCCCGGTCAGGCATCTAGGCGGATTCTGACATTATTGTCAGGATCCCTGCAGAGCCTGGACCAGCTCAGTGACGTCAGCTAACAGCGGAACAAAGTGCACTCCTTTGACCTACAGATGCAGTATGTTCAGAAGAGCTTTGGCCATACTTCTCCCTTAATGTTCACAGTCTGAACACAGGTGCACTTGAACGTGAACATGTTTTTTGCCCATGGCCTGTAAAATGGCAAATACACATGTTAGCATGCAGTATAAGCATGAGGTTGAATTTTGGGGAAGACAGAGCTATGCTCCTGTCCATTCTTTTATGTGACCACACCAAGGACTGTATTGGGCATATTCTGTGCAGCTTTCTGCTCTAGATATGGTACATCAAGATCAGAAATAAAACTCTTTAATTTTTTTGCACATTTAAAGCAGACCTTTCCCTAAAATTGACTTCAGCACGTGTCCCCGCATGTTGATGTGATATCGCCTAACACTGCTTTGGTAAATAAATGTTTTTTTTTTTTTTTGCTTTATTAGGGCTCATGTACACTGCTGCTGATAAACTCACGTTCAGGAGCCTCTCTGCATTTTTTTCCAGCAGCCCCTGAACTCTCCCTAATGTTTTCCTATGTGTCCATGTACACTGTCATTTACAGTCGTTTGCAGGCAGTTGAGTTTGCAGTTGTTTTTTGAACGCACCAAACTTCCGTTCAGGAGTAGATTTTATCAGCATTTCAAACACCAAACGCATGTAAACACGGCTAACCGCATTTATAAGCATTTGCGTTTAGAAGCGGTTCTTGACTGGTCCATATCTAGGGCACAATTCACTAAGCGGTATCCTACTGCATCAGAGTATGTGGTAGGATACCTCATAGCGTTTTTTTAAAAAACCCCATTTGAATCCACTAAAAAGACTACTAAAATACTGCATGATTTTATCAAGTCATGTGGTATTTTAGTAGTGAAAAGCATGTATCATGTTTCAGTTGTCAGCGGGGTTCTCACTGACAGCTGAATGTAAAAGAAAGAATTGCCGGCAATTAAAAAATAATTTTAAAAAAACGGCGTGGGGTCCCCCCTCCCATCCATACCAAGCCCTTCGGGTCTGGTATGGATTTTGAGGGGAAGCCCCAGGCAAAAAAAAAAGGCAAAATACAAAATCCACACCAGACCCTTACCCGAGCATGCAGCCCGGCAGGTCAGGAAAGGGGGGGGGGGGATGAGCGAGCGCCCCCCCACCCAAACCATACAAGGCCACATGCCCTCAACATGGGGTGCTTTGGGGTAGGGGAAACAACCCCCCCCCCCCAAAGCACCTTGTCCACATATTGATGGGGACAAGGGCCTCTTCCCCACCACCCTGGGCTGTGGTTGTGGGGGTCTGCGGGCAGGAGGCTTATCGGAATCTGGAAGCCCCCAGATCCCACCCCCCCCCCACGAATGAGTATGGGGGTACATGGTAGCGCTACCCATTCACAAAAAAAAGCTGTAGTGTGTAAGAAGAATGTCCCCCAAAGTAGATCCAACGTCAGTGACGATGTCCGCGGCCGCTCCGAAGAAAAAAAAAAAAAGGCTCCGCTACCGACGCTGGCCCCCGGCCATCTGCTCAGAAGCTGATTTAACAGTTCCTAAATATGTAAAGGGAGGGGCCATCATGTATGTGTGATGGCAGTGACCAGCATGCCCCGGTCGATGATGTCGCACGGGTGATGTCACCGGGTGGCCCCGCCCCTTGTATGTTTAAGAACTGTCAAACCAGTGTTGTTTTTTTTTTTTTTTTTTTCTCTTTGAAGCAGAGGCAGCAGACATTGTGATTGACATTGGATTTACTTCGGGGACATTATTTTATTAAAGGACTTGTCAAAGAATGACTCCTGTCTTTTATCACACTACAGCTTTTTTTTTTTGCTAAAGGGGGCTTCCAGATTCTGATAAGCTCCCCGCCCGCAGACCCCCACAACCACAGCCCTGGGTTGTGGGGAAGAGGCCCTTGTCCCCATCAACATGGGGACAAGGTGCTTTGGGGGGGAGCTCTCCCTACCCCAAAGCACCCCCCATTTTCAGGGCATGTGGCCTGATATGGTTCGGGGGGGGGGGGCGCTTGCTCGCCCCCTCCTTTTCCTGACCTGCCGGGCTGCACCGGCGTGCGTGCTGGCATCATGGATGGTCATGGCCTGACACGTTTCATCATATTCGACTTCCTCTGAGGGTGTGACCATACGTAAAAGAGGATGGCTTTATATAAGGCAGCTTGTTATACTATTGGTTAGGTAATTAATGCTAATGATCGCCATCTTGTGGATAAATTTAAGATGAGATCAAATTAATCGATAATAAGTTTGATGGGCATTCTAAAACCTTTCTCTATACAAAAACTAACTACAGAAGATCAAAATGCAACCAATTGGACACTTAAACATTCAAGATCAAACTCCACATACAATAATTAAATAAAGAAAAAATGACAGGAATTATATAAAAAAAATAAAAATGAAAATTAAATTAAACTAATTTAAATATAATAATAATAATAATAATAATAATAATAATAATAAAAAATGATATTTAATAAACAAATTTAGATCAACAAATAAATTAATAAATTGACAATAACCATAAATAATAAATCATTGATCCCTAATAAAACAATTAATGTCTAGTTCAATATTTAAGCCATTAGGTGTTAAAGCATCAGTAAGGAAAATCCATTTGGTTTCCTTTTAGATAATTCCCTCACCCTATTAGAACCTCGCCAAGAACGGGGGATGGTGTCAATTCCCCAAAATTTAACACAAGAAGGATCCCTATTATGATACTTTCTAAAATACAAGGACACACTGTGATATTTAAATCCGATAGACATATTGTGTAAATGTTCATTAATCCTTTTCCTAAGATGCCTTTTTGGTACGTCCAATATACCACATGGGCACTCTATATATAGACAACATGAGTTGTCTCGCATGTTATGAAAGCCGGAATCTCAAATAACTTCCCATTTGTCCTAAATTTGGTGAGTCCCCTGAACTTATTCTTCACCGTTACATGCTGAACATTTACGGCATGAAAGGAAACCCTTTTTGTTCGCAAACATTTCTAAAATACATGGTGGGTCTATGATTTTTTTGACCACTTTATCTCCAAACCTAGGAGCCTTTCTATATATGAACACTGGTTTATTTGGCAATAGTGGGCCCAAGACCTTGTCTATTTTCAATATATGCCAATGCTTGGCATATATTTGTTCCACTTATACAGAACATGAAAATCCGATACAAAACCCCACTGATGTTTATTATCATCTCTAATCACTTGTTTATCAAACACTGTTCCCTAGGTATATTACATATCTCCTCAATAGTCTCATGGAGGGTTTCCCTTTCATATCCCTTTTCAACAGACGTATCCATAATTAAATTGGCAACTTCAGTCACAGAGGCACCAGCTAAGCGGACACCAACAAGTTGCCCTCTTTGAAGCTTAGTAAGCTCTGACACGACTCCATATTATTAGCAGTGCTCACACAGTGAATGATGAAAGTGAGGCTTCCCACCTGTTAGCTAGGTATCTTATCACACAGCGGAAACAAAAGAATGTTACATTACTTCCGCTTTTAGCCCGGGTTCACACTGATGCTGTGCGGCACATCATATGTGATTGGCACAGGAACCGCACCACATTCCTGTGTAAATCGCATGTGATTTCTGTGCGGTGCAATTTCGCAAAATCGCACCTCATCTGCACCTAAAAAGTGCAGGACCCTTTTTTTGGTCCGCAGAAGAATTGTATCGCATGGGTGTTCACAACCATGTTATCCGATTCTGCACATCATGCCACGCTTTGCGAACTGATTTCGGGGTGTCCTTAAAATACACAGCTGCAGCGGTTCGCATGAACGGGGTGCAATTATGATGCTATGCGGAAATCGCGCAGAAACTGATGCGAATCAGTGTGAACCTGGGCTCAATGCGAAACATGTCCTCACTTTCTCAACTGCAAATAATGGAACGTTTCCATTTTTTTTTTCTAACCCCTTTAGGTAAGTATGATTGTTTCTAACCCTCCTGTATATTTTTGCCAGCTTTGTAGAGAATTGGGGGTGGGACCTCTTTAATTATCAGTGATCCATGCGCTTCGCATAAAGCGTGATAGACAGCACATGCAGTCTTGGATGACATAAAGAACAATTAGTTCACTCTGTAACCCACCTAATGTTTCACTGATATGATTCTAATCTCTTCTGGCCCACAGGCAGTTGATGTTTGCAGATTGTGATCAGCTAGTATTGGCATCTGACTGCACTCCTTTTCCTGTCTTAACAGGTGATCTGAGCTTTCAAGTGCATGCCTGAATATATTAAAAGAAAAAAAAAAAACTTTGTTTGGATGCAGGACTTCCTGTAATGTGTAGTCTCATCTTCCTCCTTGTTATACAGACGCTTCTTCCTATCAGATCTGTAAATAGGACACAATATAGTCTTGGGCCTTTACTGTCTGGCTGCAGTGACATTTGCATCTTCAGGACATTTTGCTATTCATTATTTGAAAATGAATGGAGGCCATTATAACCATATCATATTATCATGAGTACTAGGGTAATGGTATGTCTCATAATCACAGATGTGTCCAATATGTTTGTTGTATAGCTATAGCAAATAGGCGTGCTGGTTTTTTTATGATCCAATCTGTTGTGCGGAAGAGGTGAAAGTATCATTCTTAAAAGGTGAAAGTAACATCCTATTGTTCAGCAGCAGATTAGACGAGGAATGGGGCTGGTAGGATGAAAGCAGCATTTTGTACCTCCTTTATTGCTATGATAAGATGCTGATCAAACATAACAAACCGGTCTTTCTAATGTTCTTTATTTCACATTGCTGGTTTTACAGTTCTGGTTACCCTATGTACACAGGAAGGGAGAGGAGGTGACCACATTGCTGCAGGAAAGGATTGATTTCATATAAATGCACTTGGTGTCTGTACTAGAAAATTCTGATATCCCTTTCATGTGTATTTTATATTTTGTTTTGCTAAAACCCCTGACTATTCTAATCATCATTTTTCTAGAAAGCAAAAGTACTCCTTGGGGTCCACATACAATTTGCTGAGAAAGATGGCTGTAGGCAACACTTGGGACTCATTCACACCATGTCTATTCTATGCAGATAAATGCAGGCTTAATGCAAGGAGAAAGCAATTGTTTTCCACACCATACAGGTGTGGTAATGTGTGATATGTAAATGTTCACTGAGCCCAATACATCTCTGTGTGCAGTGCTGCATAGAGTTGGAGGAAGTGTCATTTTGTGACACTTCAAAAAAAAAAAAGGCAAACCTTGTGCTGTATTGTAAAAATGTGTTTCGCCACCTTGCACATGCTGATGTGAATGATTCCTTCCAGAAATGTTTGAGGGCCAATTTATACCTATATGATCCATTGCAATGCATTGCAACCCACATTAACTACGTCTAAATTCATCTCAACAGACCAGTTAAGATGTGCCGCTTTTTTTTCTTTTCATTTTTTTTTTTTTTCCTGTGTTGTGCCACAGGAGCACAGCACAATCTATGTCATATGTGATGTGATGCATTGCTGATTACTGTGCAATGGGTTGGGATGAATGGCATCGCAATGCACTACACACAGAGCTGGGTGTTGGTACTTGTCTGCATGAATGGACCCTGAGACAAACGTTCGCTCTGATATTCTGGTATCACAAAGCGAAGATTTTTTTTTTTCTATAAGCAGTTCTTGTAAAAATAAAAAAATAGCTAAGATGTGCAAGTGTCAAGAAATGAGACTGCCACTTTTCTCCCATGGGCTCTGATTCTTTGAAATAGAGTGAGGAAAGTAAAATCAGGTTGAAGGAAGCCTGGAATGATGATGGAGCCCAGTGATAAGGATAGTGAAGGTGAGACAGGTTGAATGATGGTATAGTAAAGATGAGATATGGTTTTGATAAACCGTTTAGTAAAGATGGGTATAAACCAGTAGAATGTTTTATTTGAAACGTTTAATGTCAGGAATGCTTGTATGATTTTCTAATTGTCAAATCAACATTTGTTTTCTACTGCTGTGATGAAAACATTCAACGGAGCAGGATTGATTTTTTTTTTTTTTTTTTTTTTTTTTAACAAATTTCTAACATTGTATGTGGCTTTTGTTCAAGAAATTCCATTTATTCCTACATTGAATGTTAAAAGCAAACCAAATTTGAAGCACTGTACTTCCGTCATGTAAATGTACTGAGAATTTTCGTGCTGATGATCGTTGGTGTCTAAAGGAAGGGATTCAAAATGAAATTTCACAAAGGCACACAGCAATATAAACAGGGGTTTTACCCATGCCCAAATCTGTCAAAATGGACTGATGATCGTTAGTGTCTAAAGGAAGGGACGTAAAATGAAATTTCACAAAGGCACACAGCAATATAAACAGGGGTTTTACCCATGCCCAAATCTGTCAAAATGGAAAAAGGAAGTGTTGGCTTTACACGCACTTTAAGCTTCTAGCAGGCATACAATACAGTACAAGCAGACTTCTACAAACTGTTCATAGGGAAAGCCACTTCTCGTTTCCTAAAGGACCCAAAAATACAGCACTTGAACTTCTGCCTTTTTATTATTATTATTATTATTATTATTTTAAATTTGTTTATAACATACAGACAACACATCATGCGTTTGACTATCATGAACGACGCGTATTTATGATGATCTTTGTACAGGAGGACTGCTGTACGGTTGCTGGGCAACCCTGCCAAAAACTGCATACTGATGTTGCAGTGAAGATAATCAGCACTTGGCCGCTCTTAATTTTCTTTTGTCTTTTATAAATATCTCCTTAGAAGACCATTCATCTGTAAACACTGCAGAAGCTGAGGTTCTTTATTGTAGAGATCAGTAGCTGTATATTTTATTCTCTTCAGTCTGAGTGTAGCCCAATATATGAAGTACAGCTAAATTAAAGTGGAACGTCACTCTCCCAATCGACATTGAATATTTTTAATCCTCATGCTGATAGCATTAGTAAATGGATATGAGAGTATATCATATTTGTTTTGAATTTTTTTATTTTTAATTTAGTTTCTTCAGTTACTTCCTGATTTCTAGCCTAAGCAAATGATGTCATACTTCCCAGGAGTCTTCAGGAAAGGAGGAGGGGTTTTCTCAGCTAAGTACGCTTTCTCTGCATGAATGCTTGAGCTAAGGGCAGATGGATACCAGGAAGTAAACGTTACATGAATAATTTGCTGTTACTCAAGATAGCCACAGCCAGAAATACAAGGGGGTGTTTTTTAAAGTAATTTATCAGCACAATAAAGCATAGAGGCATGGATGGATGAGGGAGTTTGCTTTGAATATTAAAAGTGAATTAAATAGTGTTTTTGGTTTGTTGTGCTCAGATGCAGTGAAGATCCGCTTTAAACATTTTATTTATTCTTTAATAGACTGCCTGCGTGCAGGGCCAATCACTTGTATGTGATCATCATTGGGCGTGATTAGCTGCAAGAGCCGGCAGCCTCTCATTGCTTTGAATGGGGCTGCTGCTCGCAGCTAATCATGGGAACCTTTGCTGAGGTTCTGAAATCTAATCGCAGCCAGGGTGCATCTGCAGGTGTGAATGCACCCCAGTAATGAACTTTTCTTATTTTGGTTTCTTTTGGTCTGATAAATATACTATTGAAAGTTTAGACAGTATTCGATGTGATTGGTGTGGGTAAATACAGGCATTTCATGTGACGTTTTGATCAATAACATTTCCTGTAATTTCAGTTTAGGCAGAACTGGCCTAACCACTTTTTGACATTGTGCCATGTAGATTCTAGGCTTGTTTTGGTGAAATTTTTTTTTATAAAAGAATACCAATAAAGAGAAACATTTCACACCATGCTAGATTACCTTTAAGGTCCGTTCTCTGGTGAGCTACAAATGGCTTAAATGTATCTGTACTGCAGATGTGTAATGTGTTAAATGCTTGAGCCTGGTGTAAATGGAGCCATTAGTAACCCTCTTGAGGCATCAAGGTGCACAGGGAAGGATCCATGAGCTCTGGTTTAGCGTGAAGGCTTTATACTGGTGTCTACAGCATGCAAAGTAACATCCATGTAATAGCGTGTTGAAGTGTCCGCATGATAATGGTGGTTGTTCTTCTACAGATGCACGGCTAATTCAAGCTTGGGGTTTCCACTCTCACGACCGTTCCTAGCTCCGGAAACCACTAAGCAACTTATTCACTCCCTTATTATATCACGCCTCGACTACTGTAACTCCCTCCTCATTGGCCTACCTCATCGCAGGCTATCCCCTCTTCTGTCTATCATGAATGCTGCTGCCAGACTCATCCACCTCACTAACCGTTCTGTATCACCACCCCTCTCTGCCAATCCCTTCACTGGCGCTCAGTTGCCCAATGGATAAAATTCAAAACTCTAACAATGACATATAAAGCCATCCACAACACTGCCCCAATTTACATAACCGATCTTGTCTCTAAATATCACCCAAACCGTACACTCCGCTCCTCGCAAGACCTCTTACTCTCTAGCTCCCTTATCTCCTCCTCCCATGCTCATCTCCAAGACTTCTCCAGAGCGTCACTCATCCTCTGGAACTCTCTACCCCAATCTATCAGACTATAACCTACTCTACTTGCCTTTCGGCGATCACTGAAAACCCTTCTCTTCAGGGAAGCCTATCCCGCCCTCTGCTAATTCTGGAATCCTCTATTCTTCCAACCACTCCATCCCCCACAGTGACTACCTACTGTACCATTCACCCCTCCCTCCTAGATTGTAAGCTCCAAGGAGAAGAGCCCTCAAATGCCTCTTGTATTGAACTGTATTGTTACTGTATTGTCTCCCACTATAATATAAAGCGCTGAGCAAACCATTAGCGCTATATAAATCCTGTATAATAATAATGTTCCATTGTAGACTTGGCCCCCGGTCACATCGGGTGCGACTTGGCATGCGATTTCCATACCAGGCGACTTGTAAATCGTATGCCTAGTCACACCCTATCGTCCGCTATTAGAGCGGTCACATCGGTGCGGTTCTGACTTGCACTACTTTTGTTGCGATTTGCATGGACATCTGTGTCAGATGTCTTGCAAATTGCAACTGAAATCGTCAGGTCACTCGATTTTGAAATCTTGTGACTTCACTGCAAGTCACACGATTTCAAAGTCGGGTTTGATGTGACCGGGGGGTAAAGCAAATCATAGATTGTGCATTTTTCTTTCCTTCAACCATGGGTTGGAAGAAAGAGAAAATCACTTGATGCTCCCATCAACACAGTCGGTGTTGATGGGGGAATCCCTCTCTGTGCTATTGTATTCTGGCAGTGGGAGGTTTCCATGCCATCAGTATACAATAATTATTGCTGCCACCTAGGTGACAGTGATTGTATGAAAATAACCCAACAGGCTGGCTGTACTGCAGTTGATCGATTAACTTCAGTTCCACCAGCCTGCCTATAGATGGATCGAAATTTGACTGGTTTCTGTTGAACTGGCTGAATTTCAATCCATCTTTGGCCAGCCTAAAACTGACCCTGTGTTACAATCTAATCTGTTTATTTTAAACCTAATTCTCTAAAAATCTAAATATTTGTTGGCTGACATAAGAACTAATGTGTTTATAAAAATAGGAGGAGGTTATAAGCAACAGGCAGTGTCCGTTAGATCCTAAACCAATTGCAAATGGTGCAAAAATAGCACCACATCATTACCTTGCACTGCTCTTTGCAACATTTAGAATCCACCCTCCGCTGGAGGAAGAAAAAGGACCTATGACATCAGCTGACCTGGCACAAGTGCTTTTATTTTCTTAAGTGTGTGTGTGTGTGTATGTATGTATGTATATGTATGTATGTATATGTATATATATATATGTATATATATATGTATATATATATATATATATATATATATATATATATATATATATATTGAGGAACAGAAGTATTTGAACACCTAAGAAACAGCAAGAATTCTGTCTCGCAAAGACCTGTTACTGTGCCTTTAAAAAGTCCACCTCTACTCCACTCATTAATCTAACTTAGTAGCACCTGTCTGAGCTCTTTAAAGACACCTATCCACCCCACAGTCAGTCAGACACCAACTACTACCATGGGCAAGACTAAAGAGCTGTCAAAAGACACCAGACACAGAATTGTGGACATCCACAAGGCTGGAAAGGGCTACGGGGCAATTGCCAAGCAGCTTGTTGAAAATAGATCAACTGTTGGAGCAATTGTTAGAAAATGGAAGAGGCTAAAGACGACTGTCAGTCTCCCTCGGACTGGGGCTCCATGCAAGATTTCACCTCGTGGGGTATCACTGATGATAAAAAGGTGAGGAATCAGCCCAGAACTACAAGGGAGGAGCTGGTCAATGACATGCAGAGAGCTGGGACCACAGTTCCAAAGGTCACTGTCAGTAGAACACTACGCCGTCATGGCTTCAAATCATGCATTGCACGGAAGGCTCCCCTGCTCAAGTCATCACATGTCCAGGCCCGTCTGAAGTTTGCCAATGACCATCTAGATCAGTGGTTCTTAACCTTGTTGGAGGTACTGAACCCCACCAGTTTCATATGCGCATTCACCGAACCCTTCTTAATTGGAAAAATAAAATATGATTTTTAAAATTCAAAACATAGGTATATATTTAGGTATATATTTATACATAGATGCACAAAATGAACAAAACCGTTAAGAACAAAGAACAAAACCATTAAAACATGATTTTCACACAAAAACAAAAACATAATAATGAATATTTACTGCACGAATCATATGAGTCGGGTGTGGGTCTTCACCTCCGCCGAACCCGCGAGACTGACTCACCGAACCCCTGGGGTTCGATCGAACCCAGGTTAAGTACCACTGATCTAGATGATCCAGAGGAGGCATGGGAGAAAGTCATGTGGTCAGATGAGACCAAAGTAGAACTTTTTGGTCTAAACTTCAATCGTGTTTGGAGGAAAAAGAAGGATGAGTTGCATCCCAAGAACACCATCCCTACTGTGAAGCATGGGGGTGGTAACATCATGCTTTGGGGGTGCTTGGGGGAGAGGATGACTGCACTGTAATAAGGAGAGGATGAATGGGGCCATTTATTGTGAGATTTTGAGCAACAACCTCCTTCCCTCAGTCAGAGCATTGAAGATGGGTCGTGGCTGGGTCCTAAAACATGACAACGACCCAAAGAACACAGCCAGGATAACCAAGGAGTGGCTCCGTAAGAAGCATATCAAGGTTCTGGAGTGGCCTAGCCAGTCTCCAGACCTAAATCCAATAGAACATCTTTGGAGGGAGCTAAAACTCCGTGTTGTTCAGCGACAGCCCTGAAACCTCACAGATCTAGAGGAGATCTGTGTGGAGGAGTGGGCCAAAATCCCTGTTGCAGTGTGTGCAAACCTGGTCAAGAACTACAGGAAACATTTGACCTCTGTAATTGCAAACAAAGGCTTCTGTACCAAATACTAACACTGATTTTCTCAGGTGTTCAAATACTTATGTTCAGCAGTGCAAGACAAATAAATTCTTTAAAAATCATACAATGTGATTTCCTGAATTTTTTTTTTAATTCTGTCTCTCAGAGTGGGAATGCACCTACAATGTGAATTTCAGACCCCTCCATGATTTCTAAGTGGGAGAACTTGCAAAATCGCAAATACTTCTGTTCCTCACTGTATGTGTGTGTGTGTGTGTATATATATATTTATATATTAAAATTAGTTGTTTTTTTTTGGCCAAGGAAAGTTAAATAATGTGGAGGTTGCTAGGGGATGTTGTCATGGTCAAAAATGCATGTTAAAAGAGAAGCATGGCCAGAGCTTGTTTGGTCATTCTTCTCTTGTGTTTCACAGGAGTACACTTACTTTTGCACTCATATGACTCAGAATCATCCGACAGCGGGCTAACGGAGCCGATCCAGTCTCAGAGAATCCCGACAATAATGTCAGGATCTACCCAGATGCCTGACTGGCAGCTGGCTCAGCCTTTTAACACCCCGCTGAGAGTCTGAGCCAGCCATTCCTGCACCCTCTGTTGCCTGGCGCTCCAGTAAGTGCTAGAGGGACAGAGCACAGAGCGGTGACTGACAGTTACTGCTCTCTGCTCAGAGCAGAGCCGGGAACTGAGCAATCAGTTGCAGGGACATCTGCAGCATTGGACTGATGCAGCGCGTGTGTGTGTCCCCGTCCCAATCTCCCCTTTAAGGCCTTATGTACATGGCCATACAGAGGCCGTACATCATGCAGAGCCTGTGCAATTACTCTCCCAGGACCCGTAGCTGCTGATTGAGATTAATTTTACAATAAGTGGCTATATGCAGCAGGGTGGATTTGATTTAAATCACTAGTCAGTAAGGCTTGATTTAAATCATAGTTTTCTACATAGACTAATTCTTGCTGGTATAACTTTAATATGCAAGTAGATGAAGATTTTTAGAATAACAACTTTTCATATTAGTTTTTTTATCCCCAGTTTATTAGGTTAATCATTCATATTTGGACAACTTTTCTGTTGTAATTAGGAAGGAGAAAAATAATCATTACCTTAATAATAACAATTTAAATAGATTTATTCAACTGAAACAATAACATTCCAGCATATGTTATTTGCTTAAACAAACATCCATGTTTGGTAACTAATTTGGCTAAACAAAATATATATATTTTAAGAAACTTAGACTGTCAGCCCCTTCCTCCTCACACTTAGTTTCACTTTCTTCTAGTGCAGATCTATTCCACTCCAAACAATCAGAAAAATATTGTTTTTTTTCTATTGATTTTTATCCACCCTGATATGCAGTTATCCACCAGGGGTTGTGTAAGACACCCAGATGTATGCCTCAAACACTGGAAGCATGCATTCAGAAGATACAGTACATCTGTGTGCACTTTATACAACCCTCAATGCATAACTGAGCACCTCAATTGGCAGTTTTGGGTCCTAGGAGGGTGAGTGCAGGCTCGGCATGCCTGTGTGTAGGGTTGCACCAGTATTGGAATCTGTTCCGATACTAAGCATACAAAATGATTGGGCTCAAATCATACTGCAGAGAATTGCATGTGATTTGAACAGGAATGCCGTGTGATTTCTATCCAAATCACATGCCATTTCCCTGCGGGTGTGGTGCGATTTAAGCTATTCATTTTGCATAGCTCAAATCGCACTGGAACCCGCATATAATTTGGACAGGAATCGCACCACATTCCTGTTCAAATCGCATATGATTTGTCTGCAGTGCAATTTGAGCACATTAATTTTGTATGGGTTCAAATCGCATCACAAAGGATCAGTAATCAGTATTGCCAAGTACTTGAGCACAAGTATCGGTACCCACCGATAAACGGTATTGGTGCAACCCTACCTACATATGTGAATTAGACCTAAATGTGTTTTCATGCGCTGCCATTGAAGTCCACGGGGCCAAAATATTCCGTTGATACACCAGGAAAGGCACCTGTGCTATTTCCCCAATGTGCCTTAAATTGCACATCAGGGCCTAAAGAAATCTGTCCCCTGAAAATTCTAATTGTATAGTTTTCATGATGGATGGTCTGCCTTCAGTACTCTGAGTGATGAGACGTTCTGAACTTTCTGTGACTTTCATTTGCTGCATGCTTTTATCAGTCTAGAGACATCTGGGCAAATAGTATTTTCAGTGGCAGCCCACATAATGTTCTCCTGACAGGTGTATTTTATTTAATATATATATATATATCTGCTTGGAGCTCAGACTTGATGGGAACATCCTGAGGAAATGCGAAGGCTGCAATTGCTGCTCTCCTTCTGAATATGCAGTTTGCAGGATATGCAGCTTTACACTTGCTGCAGCCATGGCAAAAATGAAGCAGCATGTTGCATTTAGTGGGCAGTAATACTGCCGAACACAACTTATTTAGACGTATAGGGCAGTTCTACATCCGTTCTGCAACACGTGTAAAGCATGCGGTTGCAAAGTCAAATGCATCTGATAAGCAGTTAATCATGGATCACTTTTTAGATGTGCGACAAGGGCTGCTGCATGTTTGAATAAGCCCTGAGAACCCGAACGTCTACAAGCTGGGTACCCCTGTCATGTAAATGATGCTGGGGAGAAAAGCGTGCTGGGTACCTATGGAAAGAGTTAGTGTCGCTATGTGGATCAGAGTTTAAACTGTATCTGTCAGCAAATTCTTTCCATTTATTGTGTGCTGGAATTGTCCAGAGATTGTATAAAATACCGTTTACACTTTCTAGAAAGAAGCTCTTTGTTACAAGCACCAACAAAGCCTCTTTGTTACATACAGAAAAACTTTCCCCCTGCTTCATGTTCCCGGTGTACAGATCTCATTTGTTCCACTCTGTAGTCTGGTATTATATGGATGGCATTCTTTAAATTTTAACTATATCAACTTGTTTGTCTTTGATTTAGTCTCTGTATGTGTAGAGGATAGTTTTCAGTTTTCCAGGTTTGTACTTCTACCATTCAGAGTCTTTTCTGTAACACATGTGTGGTTTCAAGGAGGGTGGGCACACTATATGTGTCCATGAATGGCTGAGGTTTCTGTGCTGAGACCGCATGTTTCCAGCATAGGGACTGAGCTGTCATAAACAGCTCATGGTCTATAGTATTGATCAGTGCTCACATGATGGGCTCCCACCCCAGTGGGAAGATCCAGTTAAAGGGATGTCGTGGCTTTTCGATTCATATATGGATTAAAATAAAAAAAAACATGGGCTGCCATTGCTGACCTACTTCCTAGTCATGCATTATGATGACAGTATAATATTAGTCCCCTGACTTGGAACAACAAATATGTTGTCATGAATATTGGCTTAAAGTGATACTAAAGTCTTGTTTTTTTTTTTTTTCTTTCAAAATGACAAACATGGCATACTTGCCTGCTCTGTGCAGTAACTTTGCACAGAGCAGCCTGGATCCTCCTTTTTTCGGCTCCCCCGCCGGCGTTCCTGTACATTCTTCTTGATGGGTGCCCCCACAGTAAGCAGCTTGCCATGGGTGCAACCGAGCAGGCGTGCCCTTGAACGATGGCTCTGGGTGTCCATTCACACACACAGCCGAGCCTCGGCCCCACTGCCTCCCTCTCCTGATTGGCTTACTGACTGTGACAGCAGCGGGAGCCAATGGCAGCAATGGCTGCCTCAGCCAATCAGGAGTGAGAGTCCCCAGTATACCAAGTCTCTCCTGAGCATTGCTGGATCTAGAGGGGGCTCAGGTAAGTGTTAGGGGGGGCTCCTACACAGAGGTTTTTCACCTTCATGCATATAATACATGACGGTAAAAAACCTTGAGCCATTACAACCACTTAAACGTGTTCTGAGTCTGTGACTCAAAATATTAAACTGGTATTAAACCTAAAAGCAAACATTAAATATGTTTTTACCAGTTCTTAAATGTGATGGCTGTATTCGTTTTTGTTTTTTTTTAGACTTTTTTTTTCTTTTACTTTCACCTAGTGATCTGCCCAGTAAGTCTGTCATTTTTTAGCCATACACGTTGTTCTACATATGTAGCAGTTAGAGGGTTTAGACAAAATGCTTACTTTTTTCACTGCACACTGATCTTCTCACAGTGTGCATTAGAAGCTAAAGCAAGTCAGATAGAACCCACCTCATTTCCTTATTGGAAGTCAACCAGCATCATCTAGCGCTTTCCTCTGCAGCCAAACTGTCATTAGCTGAAGGCATGAAGACTCAGCTTCTTATGTAGACATTACCTTGGATAGTCTGCATTCAGGAAATGAACACTGAGGTTTTGATAGCATGTAGATGAAGGAAGGAGGAACCAGGGAAGGCAAAACATAAGCAGATTAAACCTTAGCTTTATGAAAGGAATCATAAAGGTAAATATCCAGAGATATATCATTGCAAAACTCCCTTTGATCCAGGTATTCACTAAAAATCATTAAATGTGTAAATTCTACTATATTCTGTGTAATTATTCCCTGCTGGAACATAACTGTCATCTGGCGTATTCTCTGGTACTGAGGGCTGAACTGGAAGCACAGAGAGCACCATGGCATTCCTAGTCCAGGAGGTCGACACATTGCACAGGACATTATATGGTAGGGGAGTGTGAACCATAATACTAACTGAACAGAACTAAAATCTCTTCTGTCTTCCAGAAACAGTCCATATATGTGTGTCTGTAAACCTTGAATTTAGCTGTTTACCTGGAGTTCTCTCTGGAATCAGAAATGAGCAGAAATATTTCAGCCCAATTTGTTTGTCTAAGAATGTCTAAAATGTCTAGGAATATTGGCAGATTGTGTTGATTTTAACCAAAAAAACCTTTTGTGGCCAGAATCCTGCCCAGCAGTCCTATTAAATCTTAACCTCTGTACACATGAATAGCAGACTTTATAGGTGTAAACCGTAATGGAGAAATTGAGTTCTATGTAACAGTTATATAAAGGATGTTATGCAGGTGGAAGAAAAAGTAGCTGGGGAAAACGGATTCATCACATTAATATGACTATACCCTGTGTCATCAATACTCTAAATACCTTGTTGGATTAACCTAAGTGGATTACACAGGAAGAATCATTTAAATAAATCCATTTGGTAGGTAACTATATACACAGACTCACAGGGGAAATCCAGGCCCAGGCTCGCCTTATCCTAATGACTGTATGTGGATCTGTGACTTATTTTTGAATTTTAGATGAAATGGAGAGAAATAGAAAAAGACAAGAGCAGGGTTGTTGGTTCAAATCTCAGCCACGGCACCTCCTGCCTGGAGTTTGCATGTTCTCCCTGTGCCTGCGTGGGTTTCCACCGGGTACTCCGGTTTCCTCTCACACTCTAAAGACATGCTGGTAGGTTAATTGGCTCCTGTCTAAATTGGCCCTAATATGTGTATATATGAATGTAGGTTAGGGACCTTAGATTGTATGCCCCTTGAGGGTTAGGGACTGATGTGAATGAACAATATATATATATGTGTGTGTAAAGTGCTGCGTAAATTGACAGCGCTATATAAGTACCTGAAATAAATAAATATTGTAGAGATAAATCTGCTTGATGAAACCTACAGCAGGTTATAGATGAAGCGATTTTCTTCCTGCAATCATGGGATGCAGGAAAGAAAATCACTCAATTCCCCCATCAACACTGTCCATGTTGGGGAAATCCCTCCCATGGAGCCATTGTGTTCTCCTGGTGGATGGAGCTGTCCTTGCTGGGAGAACACAGTGATTACTGCTAGTGGTTCTAATAGCTGCTAGCAATAATTGAGTGTAAAATCTGGAAGGCTGATCAATCAACGGGTACATTCAGCCTTCCCTTCTCGGCTGGCCCCTGCTGAACTGCCTGAGATTGGAACCATCTATGGCTGGCTTTGTACAGTTAGGATATTTATTCATACCGCATTTGCAGAAAAAAGTCATGCAATGGTAAATGAATCGGATAATTCTGTGTGATAGATCACTGATGATCAAGCAGTCTCCATCAGTTGTAGCTCCTGGGTTGTACCTGAACTGGGAGCGGCAGGTATGTAATCATCACACCTACTATGGTTCATATATCATTTGTGACAGTACTCTATGCCTAGCAGGAAAGATTTCACTGACTGATGGTAACGGATTTCATGAGCAAAATGAGGCTTCTGAAGTTCCTTACAAGAACGTCCAATGAAAATTTAAAGTGTTACTAAACCCACAACAGTAAAATCAGTCTGCATATGCAGTAAAGTATGCTTGTTATACTCACTGGAACCTAAGGGGTTAACCCTCTGCACTGTGTAAATAGGCGGTTTGACCATGACTTCTCTGATCCTCCCCTTCTTCCAGTGTCCCCCTCTTGTCTTCCGATAAGATATATCATGTGGAGTCACTCTGCACATGCTCAGTTTAGTGTGTATTGCGAAATAGGTTGTTTTATTTTTGTTTTTGTTCTTTTTCTTGGGAGGGTGCATGTGATCAGCACAGGGCCAATCAGCACTGTCCAGACAGAGGTCAGGGCTACTGCATCCTCACAGAGCAGAATGAAAACTCCTCTTACAAGCTTTAACCAGTGCTCTGCTGGACACTGATAGAAGTCACAAGACTGCTCTGACTGTTCTTGTGGCATCACTCCGTCACTGACCAAGCCAATGAGTTATTGCTCCAACTTTGCTCCTTCGCTGGTGATCAAGATTGTCCTCAGTGCCGCAGTCAGTGGGGGAGGGTTGGCTAAGAACAGGTGAGTGCTCTCTTTATTGATCGTTCCTGGCCAGTTGCCAACAGCAACAGAATTGCTTATGTTTCATGGACTTCAATAGAACATCAATAGCCGTGGCATGAAAAGATTTTTGTTGCTCGAAAGCTGTAGGCATTTTTTTTTTTTTTTTTTGTATCTTTAAACCACCTAAATATATTCACTAAAAATTGTTTATCCTTTGTAATTATTACACCTTTGTGTTGTTTCTGTTTATTTTCTCTTTAGGAAGAGTATGCAGTCTATGGCCTGAAATGAAGAGCAGCTGGTGATGATTGGGTATTTCAGAAGACCTGGTTACATTGAGAGACTGAAGGCATGAGGAATGCACAGCCTGCTGTACTGAACGGCTGATTTACCCAGTCCATGTTTGAGCTGCATCACCGAGTTTAAATATCGTTTATCACAGCAGTCAGGCACATGCAGACCTCCAGTGAAGGTTGCCACCATGTCTGTTAGCGCAACAGAGGGTGACATCCCAAGGTTCTTTGTGGGATGTGAGGAATCAGATGAGGGTCTGGACCAAGATAAAGCAGAAAATGTACATAATATCTATGACAACATTGATGACGAGGATGACGACGAGGATGAAGAATATGATTCTGTATGTATCATACACCTAAATGTTCACTACTGTTTATTTTAGAGGTTTTTTGTCCATATAGTGGTTATATTTTGCTGCTTTCGATAGTCCGCATTAATCCCACATGATATGATCTTTTCATGGTATGATTTTTCTGATGTCCTGTATCTATATAGAATGTTGAAGATTGCTGGCCAGGATTATCCTATAAAACCTGTATACATGGAACAGTTTCCCGCTGTGCCCTTTAGTATTAGAATGTACTAAGAGGAGGCCACACAGAGCATAACTGGTGAACTAAGGACATACACCCCCTTCCTTTCCCTTTGTGATCCTAACATCCGTGGATTGCTTGCTCTGATTTAGTGCTGACCAGCCATGTGGTGGCTGAGATTTTGATCTGTACATTCCAGTAGGCCAGATGTAAATAAGCATAACTGTGATTTTGTTTGGGGCTAATTATATGTGTAAGTTGAAAAGAGCATTTTTATAATAAACAAAGTAGTGCAATATTTGTAACAGTAGTGCAATAAATTCCACTGTATGCTTTTATGTATTCACAATTCTTACCAAAATCTTAGTTTTCAGTTGTGCCTGTTCACACCTGAACGTAGTGTCGCTTGAAGCTTTCAGCTAAAAAAAATCATGTTAACTTCTTTTGAAGCTTCAATGGAATATAAGTTAAAAAAAAATAAAAATCTCAAGAATACCTCTTTAAGCACTATACCACCTTGCTGGAGAAAAGAAATGAAAACAAAAATGCAGTTGTGTCCATAGTGATAAATTAGAATGCTGGAAGTCTCTGTCGCTTCAGTGCAGTCCAGTGGTCTGTTCAGAATGAAAGCATTCCAGCACTGTAGTGGTTAATGATACTCTGCTCATCCTAATCCTCCCTCTTGCTTTCTTTGTAGCCCCCAGAGAGACAGATTGTGGTGGGAATCTGCGCTATGGCTAAAAAATCCAAATCTAAGCCCATGAAAGAAATCTTGGAACGTCTGTCGCTGTTCAAGTACATCACTGTTGTTATATTTGAAGAAGACGTCATTTTAAACGAATGTGTGGAAAACTGGCCACTGTGTGATTGCCTCATTTCCTTTCACTCCAAAGGTAAAGCTCTTAATAGATAGAACTTTTAGCTGTGGGTAGTGGGTTCCTTTTTGGAACAATCGCCTTCTTGCAGATGCAGAGCAGATAGAAAACAGAAAAAGCTGTAGTTTCTATGGTTAATCCTGTCTACAGTTGCAGAGCTGTCTGCTTAGGCCAGGTAAATGTCTGCAGGTATCACACTTGGTAATCTGAACATAAGATGTGCTGCCCACACAGTGACTCACTCCTATAAAGCTTTCTAGCGGCTAATCAGATTGACTTTAAAATATCTGCACCTCTCAATTCAGTAATATTACTTCATGGGTTTTTAGAAAGAAATTTTATATGTATAGTAATATGTGTGTGTATGTGTGTGTATATATATATATATATATATATATATATATATATATATATATATATATAGTGTTACATTTACATTTCAGGCACGCTATTTACCTGAGACTGCTGCTGAACACTGCCATTTTGAATGTGCTATTGGCAGCCCCAGTATATTCAGAGCTGACACTCAAGAAGTGACACTAATATATATACACACACACACACCCAAGGTAGAATTGCTGAGCACGTATCTGGTACCACGTTTCAAGAACTTGTACATAATTAAAAAAAAAAAAAAAAAAGGGCAGTGAAGGGGTTAACTCGGGGGGGGCGATCAAGGAGTTAAACGGGATTACTGGTGTACTGGCGGGCAATCTAGCGCTATCTGGGAGGGGCGCTAACACTATCGGAAGTCGCCAGTGACACTGATACAGTGATCAGTAAAAATCGGTCACTGATCAGTGACACTGGTGACAGGGCAGTGAAGGGGTTAACTGGGGGGGGGGGGCGATCAAGGGGTTAAACGGGATTACTGGTGTACTGGCGGGCAATCTGGCGCTATCTGGGAGGGGCGCTAACACTATCGGAAGTCGCCAGTGACACTGATACAGTGATCAGTACAAATCGGTTCCCTGATCAGTGACACTGGTGACAGGGCAGTGAAGGGGTTAACTGGGGGGGGGCGATCAGGGGGTTAAATGTGTCCTAGAGTGTTTTAACTGTGGGTATGTGCTGTTTTACTCACAATTTGTATGTCTTCTTCTCTGTCTGGAACGAAATGTGTCCAGACAGAGAAGAATGACATCATAACCTGTCCTGTGTAACTGTCAACACAGGACAGGATAGGACAGGGACCGATCATCTGATTTCAGCCAGACATCACTGGCTGAAATCGAATGATTGATCCCTCCGGGATCAAATGGTGTCACCCGCGGGTCAGCGGGAGCGTGCGCGCCCCCTGCCTGCGAAAACGGGAGCGCGGAGCCCGTTTTAAAATGTGCTTTTGCGCCCCAGTGCCGCCCTGCACACGTATATATGCAGTGGCAGGGCGGCAAGTGGTTAAAAGATAAGTTCACCTTTTTGTAAAAAAAATTTTTGCAGGTAAAAAAAAAAGTACATTTATTATTTATTTTAAATTTTTTTTGATTTGGAGCCTAGAAAGCATTGCATTCGTGATCCGCAGATTGTGGGTGCCATGCAGGACACCAGCAGACTTGTCAGTGTATCTGTGTATGCTGGTATTTCGTATGGGTAAGCAGATACACACTGATATGAAGAGACAATGAACTACCGTGTTTCCCCGAAAATAAGACAGTCTTATATTTTTTTTGGCTCAAATAACACACTAGGTCTTATTTTCGGGGTAGGTCTTATTTTAGGGGAAACAGGGTACTACAGTGCTCAGCTGGACCGTGGTAGTTCAAAACTTCAGGCTGACAACCGCAATAGTTGTTGGTACTTGTAGTTTTCCATTCACAGAATTCTGTGGGTTTTCTTTTTTAATTTATTTTGACGACTAGTGGGGGAGAAGATCGCCCGTTAGCTGTCATTAGATTCAGCAGAGCGGGCAGCAGCTCCGGGAGTGGGAACATGTTACATGTTTCCAAAAGTGAACTTAACCTTTAAGAGTTACAAAATTAAAAGAGTGTTATCAAGTAATAAATGATTGTATAGGTCAATGCAGCCTTTATATTATATGGATCATGTAAAGTATTCCCAACAGCACTACCATCAGTTACACATCTGTACCATCTACTTATAAACAAACTAGAAATATTCTACCATAGACAACATATAGATTTTATTCGAGGGGTATAGGGGCGCAGCAAGCTATTAGAGTTGCTGGGATGCATGGATAGTCATATAGCTTAAGGATGCTGTCATTAAGAGCTCTGCTACACCCATTTCCCCTCGCAACTCACTAGGATAACTATGGAAAAAGACTTTGACTAGTAGTTCGGGGATGAAGATGGTAGACCTGAGGTCACAATCAGGGCATGGTTAAATTTGTTTAACAAAGTGCCCTGGGTTTTGGTACTGATAGTTTGTAACCATTCATAGAGGCACCTCCAAGCTCCCTGCCTGCTGTATGTGTCTGGTGGTGATCTAGAATGCTAAGTGAGTACAGGTTCTCTTTAAATCTTGTTTTAATGTAGGCTGTCCCAGTCTTCCCTGCTTCTTTTAGGGAGTTAATAATAAAAAGACATTTGCAATGGTTCTCGTTGTCTTTCAGTTGAAATAACATTTTCTTTTGCAATGTTTAATGTCTTGATTTTAATTAGGTCTATAAATGTACTCCTTATTTAAGGTTTTCCATTGGACAAAGCAGTTGACTATGCAAAACTCAGGAATCCATTTGTTATCAATGACTTGAATCTACAATATCAAATTCAAGACCGGTAAGTTTCTGTTGCCCATATCTGCTTTAAAAGATTGTTTAGTTTGTCGGAGCTGCAGGGCTTCTTCCAACATTGGTTTCCCTGACAGCTGAAAGCCCACTTAGGAGATCCCTTCAGCTGGTGTTCATCTTTATGCAGTAAACCACACTGGTAACCTGAATTGATCATTGACCTCTGCCTTCTGTCTAAGTAACTGAGCTACATTTGATTGGCCATGTTGAGATTTTCCAGCCATTCAGCCATTGAGTGTTGCTCCTGAGACAAAGCTGGTGCTTGACATCTTGAAACAGTTGTGTTATCCATTCATTGAGTATATATCTTATATACAGCACATTTGTTAATTAGTGGTTGCCTAGAGTACAGCTGGCTATACACAGATTGAATTTCAGCTGACTCCTGCTGAATTTGTCAGTTAATTTAATTGGTGGCTCTTTCGGCAACACGAGGCTTAACGTAAACAACATTTTCAGCTGACTTTTGTCGAAGGAGCCAGGCGGAAAATTCTCATCTGAACAGTGCCTGGATCCAGTCAGGTACAGGCACTATGCACAGATTCTGTCAGTTGTATCAGCTCTGAATGTTTGCATACCACAATTATCCAAGTGCCATTTAATTATTATAATAGTGTCTGCAAGCTATGATCACCTTATAAGTACTACTGACCGTACTTAGTACTACTTGTGGCAAGTTTTACACTGAATATTAACGTGTGTTACACTATTTTTCTTAATGTTTTTCTGTGTTTTTTTGCTTTCATTTTATGTACTTAAAGTGAAATTCAAGTCAGATCCTAACTATACCTAATTCTGCTCCCACCCCATCTCTATTCTGATGCCGCTTTGGTCTAGTCACATAATCTCTCCAGCGCCTGGCTTCAGTGAAGAGGAGGGATCGCCCTCCACGCCTGCAGAGCCTGGACGTTGACGCCACCCGTAGGCTTACTATGGGGCATCTGTTGTCTGCTGTCCCTCTTCTACACTGAAGCCAGCTCTGGGATCCCATCATGTGACTGGAGCACCTTCAGAATAGGTAAATATAGACATCTTTCTTTGCAGGGTGATTAGAATAAGGGTGGGAGCAGGTTTAGGTATAGTTAGGATTTGAAATGCTACATTAATTTAATTCTATAATAATCTTGGTCAATTAAACTGTAATAACTGACATTGCAAGTATTATAGCAATTATTGAAAGGAACATATATGAAAAGCTAGCATAACTGAGTCACTCCATTTTCTACAAAGACTAATAAGCACATTGTTTTTCATTGAAAGTGCATTTAGTTGGTATAACAATTTAATGCAGTGTTCCCTCTTGACTCTTTGTTTCACTCACAGGAGAGAGGTTTATAGGATCCTTAAAGATGAGGGGATCTTGCTACCTCGATATGCTGTCCTAAACCGTGATCCAAACAAACCTGATGGTAAGTAAACGCGTTCTTGCTTTATCCAGGGTTTGCCAAGATATGGACAAATGCCTCGGGAGTCCAGCCATGTGTACCAGACAGGCGTTCTGTCCAGTAGAATTAATTTGTATTTGGATCACAAAGGATCAAACTTCCAACACTGCCCACTTGTAACATAAATGCTGAGGTGTGAGTTAATTGCAACCTATGTTCCTTTCGCTGGAGTAGATGAAGCACGAGTTTAAAGTTGCTTTATGTTACAAAAGAGAGGAGCACCCCCTTTTTTTTTTTTTTATTGTTTCAAATATTTTATTGATGAAATCAGAAAATAATCTTCCATTTGTACAATGGAAATTGTTACAGGCAATAACAATAGCAACAGGGGATCCTCCATTAAGTACATTGAGAGAGTAAGATACATACATAGAAGCAGAGGTGCATGTTTCTTAAAATATAAACCTAAAATGCAAGAGGAGGGGTATGTCTCGGGTGCTTACTGGCGTATTCACCATTTATTGGGGTGGGAAATGAAAGGATAGGGGATAGATGGAAGATAATGCTGTGAAAGAAAAATAGTCCTTAAGTGGGCAATCGGAGGCAAAGCAAAGGATGTATTCTTAAAGATACGCAGCTATCAAAGCACTATTAGGAAAAAATCGTGAATAAAAATTTTAAGAAAAATGGTAGAGAAGACTACCACTGTAAGAACGAAAATAAGACGAAAAGAGGAGAGAAAGTAGGAAAGAATTTATGATTAAAGAGATAAGTGGGAGTAGGTTTTCCAGGGAAGGTGAGCCTAAAGTGGTCTCCAAACTACACGCATAGAGAATGTTTGGCATAACACTGACATAGGCACATGTAGGTTTACTTTTAAATGTTGATAGACATGTATTGTTTAAAGAAATCGGGCTCTTTAAAAGCGTCGAGTTCATCCAGGCGTTAATGTATAGGGTAGTGGTTGCTCTGCTAGTGTGGATCAGCCCCGTTCGCTGCAAGCACTAGCATTTAGCAACCTACACTGTTTTTCACGGAAGATTTGTATCAATTAATTGTGGGTCAAAGCAGTTTATACGCCCAACAATACATCGCCGCCCACCCATATTCAGCTCTTGCCAGACAATTTGCTTGAAAACCTATCAAAGTTTCCGATTGTAAAACGTTTTTGGGCCTATCCCTCAACATGGGCATTACAAAAAAGAATGAATTGCGGTCATATTTGACCACAGACCCAATTCATCATACGCCCATGTTCTCTGCTGCCATGATCAGGCATAGATATGAGATGATAATGCGCTTCGTGCATTTTAATGATGACACTCTCATGAAAAAATAAAAAAAAGAACATTGCATATATGCCCAACAAGGACCAGCAACGCACTGGTACGTCGCTGGACTTTGAGTGGTTATAACAGGAAGATGCTTGCAGCTGCAGGCATCATCCTGGTTTCGTTTTTTCAGCTGGCCGTTTGGTTTTTATGTACAGGCAATCCTAGCGCTAATTGGCTGCTGAATCGCTTTTACAAGCAGCGGGAAGGGGCAGTCCCTACCCCCGCTTGCCACCTTACATGACTTTCTCGGCACTCTTATCCCACCAGGGAACTAGAGAATGCAGCTGGCAGTTATGCTGGCTGACCATTGAGCTGATCAGAGACTGGAAAGGCTGCAGTCATCTCTATGGTCTAAGAAACCGGAAGCAATGGGCATTTTATCATTTCCGTTTTGCTGGATATAAACGGTGCCATTTTTAAATTGGGAAAGCATCTGATCACACTAATCTTGGTGTGATCAGTTGCTTTAAAGAGATGGTAAACTGCCCAAATAAATTCTAAAAAATCTTCCTGGAAGTTAAGAGCATAATGTCCTAGTATGCAATGCATACTAGCACATTATGAAAGACTTACTTGAAAACTAAGCCCTCCAGCAGAGTGCTGTCATGGCCCCCGAGCCTTCCTTGTCGTCAGTCCTGCATATGCGTGAAGGGAGTTTCGGCCACAGCACAGCCGCTCAATGTACGTCACGTCGTCCATTCAGAGTGCAGTGATCATACTCCAGTGTTCTCACCGGCGCTTCTACAGTAAATATCTCCTAAACGGTGCGCATTTAGGAGATATTATTATTATTATTATACAGTATTTATATAGCACCAATAGTTTGCTCAGCGCTGTACATTATAATGGGAGACAGTACACGAGACCGTACAGTAGCAATACAATACACAAGGGGTTCGAAGGCCCTGCTCCTTGGAGCTTACAATCTAGGAGGGAGGGGAGAGTGGTACAGGAGGAAATAGCTGTGGGGGATGGAGTGGTGGAAAGAGCAGAGGAGATCAGCAGTTAGGTGAGGGCTGGGTAGGCTTCTCTGAAGAGATGGGTTTTCAGGGTGCGCCTAAAGGTGAGGAGGGTAGGTGACTGTCTGATGGATTGGGGTAGTGAGTTCCAGAGGATGGGGGAAGTCCTGGAGACGGGCATGGGAGGAGGAGACCAGGGAACTGGGTGGTAGATGGATATCAGGTCGGTGATGTAGTTTGGGGTAGTGTTATGAACAGCTTTGTACGTCAATGTTAATATTTAGAATTTTATGCGTTGGACAATCGGAAGCCAGTGGAGGGATTGGCAGAAGGGGGAGGCGGATACGGAGCGGTTGGTGAGGTGGATGAGTCTGGCCGCAGGATTCAGGATAGACTGAAGCGGGGATAGCCTGTGTTGGGGTCGGCCGGCGAGGTGGGAGTTGCAGTAGTCAAGTCGTGATATGATAAGGGAGTGAATGAGTTGCTTTGTGGTTTCTGGAGTTAGGAACATGCGTATTTTGGAGATGTTGCAGAGGTGGAGTCTGCATGAATTTGTCAGCGATTGGATCTGGGGCTGGAAAGACAGATTGGAGTCTAGAATGACACCTAGTACTTTGGCTTGCAGGGTGGGGCTAATGGTGGCGTTGTTGGTCGTGATGGAGAGGTCGGGGGGGGGGGATGGGCGCAAGCTGGGGGAAGACTAGGAGCTTGGTTTTAGCAAGGTTTAGTTTAAGGAAGTGGAGTGACATCCAGTCTGATATGTCGTTCAGAAGGCTAGTGATTCGGGCGGAGACTGAAGGGGTGAGGCGAGGGGTGGAGAGATAGATTTGAGTGTCATTGGCAGAGATGGTAGTTGAAGCCGTGGGAGTGTATCAGTTGACCAAGGGAGGAGGTGTAGATGGAGAAGAGAAGGGGCAGAACCTTGGGGGACCCCAACAGAGCGAGGAAGTGAGGGGGAGTTGGCAACGTTATAGGTAACACTGAAGGAGCGTTGTGATAGATAGGGAGAGAGCGGAGTCTCTGAGGCCAAAAGAGTATAGTTTTTTGAGGAGGAGGGGGGTGGTCGACCGTGTCGAAAGCCGCAGAGAGGTTGAGGAGTAATAGCACTGAGTAGTGGCCTTTGGCTTCGGTGGTTAGCAGGTCGTTGGTGAGTTTGAGTAGGGCGGTTTCGGTGGAGTGTAGGGGACGGAAGCCAGTTTGTAAGGGATCAAAGAGGTTGTTGTCGGTGAGGTGGGAGCTTAGGCGAGTATAGGCTAAGCGCTCAAGGAGTTTGGATGAGAATGGCAGCAGGGAGATGGGTCTAAGGTTGTTTAGGTCGGTGGGATCCAGGGAGGGTTTTTTAAGTATGGGAGTGATGTGCGCGTGCTTCAGAGGGGAGGGGAATGTGCCAGTAGAGAGGGAGAGATTAAAGATGTGAGTGAGGGAGCGTAGGATGATTGTAGGAGTTGTTCAGTGACAGGGTCAAGGGGGCAGGTGGTAAGGCGAGCTTCAGAGAAGACCTTGGTGACCTCTTCAGTGGTAGCAGGGTCAAAGGAGTGGAGTGTTGAGGGGGTTTGAGTGTGGGGCATGTTGGGCGGGGTAGAGGTCTGCACAGTGGCGAGGTCGAAGGGGAGGAGTGTTGAGGGGTTTTCGTGTGAGGGATGCTAGGTGGGGTGGAAGTCTGAGCAGTGGTGATGTCCCTGCGAATTGCGTCGATCCTTCTTTGGAAGTGGTTAGCAATCTCGTGGGCGGTGAGTGAGGTACTCGGTGGAGGTGGAGGCGGAGAGAGCAGAGAGTTGAAGGTGGAGAAGAGCCGGCGAGGGCTGGAGGAGAGGGTATTGATGAGGGTTACAAAGTAGGCTTGCTTGACAGCGTGGAGGGAGGAAGTGTAGGTGAGGAAGGTGGATTTATATCGGGTGAACGCTTGTTGGGATCTGGATTTGCGCCATAGTCGCTCTAGTGCCTCTTCTTTAAAAAAATATAAAATGTTCAAGGTAATTTTATAGCAAAAAGTTTTTTTCATGTGTTGGCCCTGAAATGCCAGGATAGTAGAAGCACCATACAAATGACACCTTTTTGGAAAGTTGACACTCCAAGATATTTGCTAAGGGGCATGGTGAGTATTTTGCAGATCTCATTTGTTGCCACAAGTTTTTGGAAAATGAAGAAAGAAATTAAAATGTAATTATTCTTTTCTTTGTTTTTTTTTTGTTTTTCAAAATCTGGTGACAAAAAATATCTGCAAAATACTCACCATGCCTCTTATCACATTCCTTGGGGTGTCTACTTTCAAAAAAGGGGTCATTTGGGGGTGTTTGTACTATTCTGGCATTTTAGGGCCTCTGAAACTGTGATGGGTAGTGAGAATGTGACATGAGGACATATGCCTGAAAGTAGTCATTGGATTGTGGGGGCCGTACGCAGCTAGACTGCCAAAAAGTCTCTCACATGTGGTATCCCCATACTCGGGAGAAGTAGCAGAATGTGTTTTGGGGTGTTATTCTACATATACCCATAGCATGTGTGAGCAATATATAATTTTGTGACAACTTTGTGAAAAAAAAAAACCAAAACATTTTTGTCAGTTTACAAAAACCTGTGGCAATCAAAATCTTCAATGTACTCAACATGCCTCCCAACAAATTCTTTTGGGGTGTCTACTTCCAAAAAGGGGTAGTTTGGGGTTTTTTTTGTACTTCCCTGGCATTTTTAATTGGGATTAGTAGAATACATTTTGGCCTAAATTTGAGTTTATTGGATATTTCTTATAACAAAGTAGAAAATATAATTTTTTTTTCAAAACTTTTGGTCTTTTTTCATTTATATTGCAAAAAATAAAAACCCAGTGGCGATCCTATACAAGCAAAAGAAAGCTCTATTTGCGTGAAAAAAGGATAAAAATTTTGTTTGGTACAGTGTTGCATGGCAGCGCAATAACCAGTTGAAATAGCGCAGTGCCGAATAGGAAAAAATGACTTGGTCATGAAGGGGGATAAAACCTTCTGGAGCTGAAGTGGTTAAGTAGGATGGTGCACATAATGCTTCCAGTCCTCCTCTGGTTGAAAATCTGTAGCCCATTCTGAAGGCACTGAATCTCCATTTGGACCACATGGAAACAAGGCAGGTGTATATTTATGATACGAGGTGTCACAGTGGGGGTGGCAGAAGAGCATAATTTTTCAAATTCAGTAAAATATGTAGTAAAATTATGATGATAGGCTAGGTGGTTAATTGATGACCTTTTTATAGTTTGGAAAAGTAATTTCCCATGATTAGTAGTAAAGTATCTCAGCCTTGAGCTTTCAGGCTAGGTTCATATTTGTGTAATGCAGGAACACTCGCAAAATCGTGGGTGTTCTTGCAGTGCCCACTAAAAGGTTCATTATTTTTTTTTTTTTGCATGTGCACGGAGGTGCCATTAATTGTTATTGACACCCCAATGCACCTTGCTGAAGTGTGTGGGAAATTGATCTTGCAACAAAACCCATGGTAGCAAATTACCATGCGTTTTCATGCAACATGATTTTAATAACAAAAAGGGTAAATCACTTCTTTGGTGTGTTTTAGGTGCATTATGCAGCATATTCAAAAGAACGGGCTGCTCTACCGCAACTTGATACAGACATGAAAAAATGTACTGCATCACACAGATATGAACCAAGCCTACCATTAGTTGTGGAAAATATTCACAAATTGCTCATGAATTACACTGGAGAAGAGCAAATAGTGATGAACTGTAAAATATGTTAGTATCCCTATATCTTTTTAATATTGATATTGTTAGGTGTTATGCATTTTCCAGTGACTGTAAGTATACTGTATAAATACATACAAAAAAAAACAACATATGCTGGTTGAAGACTGGTAGGGTACAGCAGCCATCCTATCATCAAAGTTCTTTCCGTAGTCATTTGGAAGATGCTTGCCAGTCATTACTGGCAGGAGAGATGTTCTAGGAAATCTGTATGATTGACAGCTGTGATGAACTATTGAAGCATAAAGCCAGCTCTATTTTTAACATTATCCAGCACTATCGAGCTTGTTAACAGAGATCAGCAGCCTAGAAGTTAAAGACAATGAAAGCTTATCACCTTACATTATCCACATTTTACCATTAAACTCCCTCTTTTCATGTGCCATCAATATTTTTTACCTTGTTCTTATAGTGCGAAACCCTTTCATTACTCCCTGTGACATTACCACCAGGCTTGTAAAATACTTGCAGACACAGTGGCTGAGAACCAAATTCCTATTAACTCCCCCCCCCCCCCCACAACTATATTTCCAAAGTGCCTTTTCTGTATGCACAGTGCATGAACAGGCTCTTGACAGTCACATTGTAAGCATACTTTTTTTTAGGAAAGAAATAAAATGTGCTCATGCATACAGTGAGGCAGCACTGGTATTGCTGGCTGCTAAACAGTTTTCATTCAGCAGCCTCTCCATAACACCTCCTAAGAATGTAGATAAGGATGGGTTCTGCAGAGGGGGGCCTCTAAATCATACATACAGGGGTTGGACAAAAACACTGAAACACTCCATGATTTGCAGGTGTGAAAGTGATGACATTTTGTTTCCTTTTGAAAGCAGATGTGATGTAACATTTTTTTTGCTTCTACTGTGTGATGAGACACCTAGCTAACAGGTGGGAAGCCTCACTTTCATCATTCACTGCGTACGCTGCTAGTAATACAGAGTCATGTCAGAGCTTACTTAGCTTCAAAGAGGGCAAATTGTTGGTGTCCGCTTAGCTGATGCCTCTGTGAGTGAAGTTGCCAATTTATTTGCGATGTCGCAGGCTACAGTATGATGGCTTATACAGTTTCTGGGTAAACGCCGTCTGATAAGTATAAGCACGGTCGACATGGTCAACTGACCGAAAGAGACAAAAGGACATTGTGTAGGATTGTGACCCAGAATAAGAAAACCACTGCTGCAAAAGTGACTGCAGATCTCAGTTTTGGTCTTCACGGGACTGAGATTGAGCTCTGCATAGCTAATGCGTAGAATATTGAAGTGAACCAGTGTGCTTATTGTAACATTCTAAGGCAACCACAGGTCAATAGAGCAGACACCTTCATGTGTCTGTTCTCATCCTCTTGTCTTCAAGTTCCTGTTATCACCAAAGTTTCCATGCCCTGGTATTCAGTCATCATTGCAGCAACCATGTTGATCCTTGGCCCTCTCCTGTCTCCGTTCCATTCTGTTGGACTTCCACAAAGATTGATTTACTGGCCTGGAAGGGCCTACTTTTAAGACATGAGTCCCCCCCCCCCCCCCCTTTCCCAATCCCAAATAATCAGAGCCAACATGTCCACTGCATAGACTGTCTTGCAGAAGGTCACAATTCTTGTAGGCTGAGTTTATGATAATTGTTTTTATGTAAAAGAAAAAGAAAAATTGTATTTTTTTTTTCTGTTACCTCTTCCTTGTTCCATTCATCTAATTTGATAAGGCATACCTGATTTTGAGGTCTTTCTTCATTCTTTTCTGCAAGATTGCTATTTGGTTCACACCAATCTTTTTGTAACTGTGACTGTGTAACTTGTTTCTGCCGATTCACACTGAAATGAAAGAGTTTGTAAAATAAATGAGAAATTATAGGGTAAATGTATTCTTTTGGCTTGCCACGTTTGTAGTAATTGCTTACAAAAGAGCTTACAAAAGAAATGGATCCCACAAACTTCAGGCTTTTCTCTTAGGGAGAGATTACTATAACTGGAGCGTACAAAGTCTGATGAAGCTCTGCATAAAACCAATCGGCTTCCAGGTTTTATTGTCAAAACTCAATTGAACAAGCTGAAGTTAGAAGCTGATTGGCTACCATGCATAGCTGTACCAGAATCTGAGTGCGCCAGTTTTAGTAAATCTCTTCCTTAACTTTGTCATTTCTGTTGGGGGCATGTTGGTACAGCTTTATAGTGGTGATGATTTGGTGCATTATACATACATAATGTTACCAACATGTTCATTGCATGCCATGCTAGTATTACCACTGCTAGCATTGGCCTAATAGTATTTATCACTTGTGTTCATCAGCCCCTATGAATTTTTCAGTTGTGATAAGTGTACAACTTGTACGGTAAATTTTTTGGTTTTTAAAGTAGCTCAGGACTTTTCTAAAACCGTATGCATTAAAAAAAAATAAAAAATTACAGACATTAATTGTAAAGTCACTGCCTATGTCTGAATGTCACAAGCTAATGAAGGTTGGAAATATATTGTATATTGAGTTGCCAAATATTTTACCTTTTTGTTTTCTATATAGATGGTAAATCTATAGAGAATTAATTCATACCAGCTGCCAATTTCTCTTAGTACAATTTTCTTTAGAGGAATGTTAAACAATTAGAGATTGAATAGTTTTTACAGTTGGTGCTCCCTTTGGTCTGTCAAATCTGAAAAGGAGCAGAAGTCTGGACATTAACCACCTCCCTTCCGGCTGTTGTATATAAATGGCCTGATGGTGGCAGTGCAGGGTCGGGTGGCCGTTTATAAACGGCCTCGCTGCACCCTGCTTGTGCGCGCTCCCTGGGACACAGTGGAACACCGATCGTCAGACGGGACTTTCGTACGAGGTCCCGATCATGTGATCGCTGATTGGCCAATCAGTGATCACATGCAAAGTAGTAAGCTTACTACGTGTGAAATCTGTGAATGATCACAGAGGTCACATGGTACAAGGCTATTCACAACAGCCTTGTACCATGTGATAAGCTGTGACCAATCACAGCTCACTCAGTAGTTCTCAATGGCTGCAAGAATACAGCTAGAGAAAAGGAGAAATGATTGCTTTTACATCCTTTATGGGTGTAAAAGCAATCAGTGTAAAAAAGAAAAAAAACTTCATCACCCCCCACAAGTAGTACAGTGTCACCATGGTGACATTTTACATAATGTCACCATTTGGTGACATTATGTAAAAAATAAAAAAAAAAGTAAAAAAAAATGTTTTTAAAAATTATAATTTTGGTTACAAACTAATTTTTTTTTTTTTTATTAAAAATATAACGGAATAAATTTTGGCCAAGATTTATGATGAAATACTATTTATTTGCAAAATGTTATAAGAAAAACACTTTTTTTTTCAACATTTTTGGACTTTTTTACATAGCAAAAATAAAAATCCCAGTGGTGAATAAATACCACCAAAATAAAGCTTTATCTGTCTCAAAAAAATGCAAAAAAATTAATATGGGTACAGTGTTGCATGACCGCGCAATTGTCATTCAAAGTGTGATAGCACTGAAAGCTGAAAATTGGCCTGGACAGGAAGGGGGTAAAAGTGTCCGGACTGGAAGTGGTTAAAAAAGCAGTGCTACTGGAATGTATCCTGGAAGGGTTCTGATGTGGAGCATTCCTTTTTAAGTAGCACTTACAATTACAATCTGATAGACTTTCATTGTTCAGATCACATGAGCTTCTAATGTGATACTTTGAAGCTGCATAGTGTTGTCAACACTAGCATTAAGCAATTGAGGCATGGCATAAATTTGTGGGAGGGTATGATAGGATGTATTTATATTTAAAATGTTAATGATATTGTAGTAGTGATCTTCTGTGCTAGGTCTCGCTCTTTTAAATTGTAAGCTCTAACAAGCAGGGCTTTCTGATTCCTCTTGTATTGTATTGTAAATGTAATGTCTCAATTCTGTAAAGAGATGTGGAAACTGTTGGAGCTATATAATTCCTGCATAATGATATAATAATTGGATTTTTAAGGATAATCAAGGGCCTGTTCATATTGTTGTGGTGCAGCAATGTGCGGTGTTGCGATGCAGCTCTGTTCATTTTGACCACAGTTGTCCATTCCCAGCTCAAAGGCAAATCTAAATGGATGCTTATTCCTGGAGCCTGGAGAGTGACGCTGTGTATTACCTGTCTTGCTGAGGTTTGCCAGATGATCCCCTGAGTTACCTTTCCAGATCCAGATGACCAGAAGTGGTCTGATTTACTCAAATGCGCATGATGTTCCGCTTTCTGGTTAGTGCAATATACATTCATTCACAGCCACTGGAAACACAGAAATTCACCTGATGATATATTACTGAACTTGGAATCATATTACCTTTGTATCACTTGTGCACTTTAACCGTCAATACCAAGATGTTATTCACATTATTGGTTATAGCGCTCCACAGCGCATATTATTGTTACTATACCATACATACAGTTTACTAGATCGATTTATCCATATTCTATACTGCGCTGCATTTTTATATTTATTAACCAATAATGTCTGATCCACTTTTCCCTTGTTTGCATCCGAATGTGGTGTGGGAAATCCTTGTTACATACGCATTTCCTGCACTTTGTTCAAAATACACTGGGTGTACGATCTGCAGGTGTCAATATATTCCTAATGACAACCCAAACGCAGTGAGTTTGCCTGCACAGAATTGCATGGTTCTACAGTACCATTTGATTTGGTGCAGTGTGTTTTGAAAGTAGTGCACGCGTTAATTTTTGTATGATCCAGTGTGATTTTATCCCATTCATATGATTGGGCTGAAAATCGCACCGCATAGAGTCCCTGTTCTTGTTTCAGGTGTGAACTGGCTCTTAATGCATTTTTTTTCTTTGGCCTCTGGCACTTCTAGGAGTGTCAGAGGCTAACTGAAGCACCAGCATGTACCATTGTATAAAAATAGACTTGCCAGCATTTCCTGTCCTTTCTTTCCCTGTTTTCATTCCATAAATCTTGGAGAAAATCACGGAAAAAGCCTTGGAGATCATAATTGCCCCCATATGATTAAAAAGGATATTGCTTCAGCGTGCTAGATTGGAGAGATATATGCATGTTCTGCAGTTGTTCCTTATTGATTAAAGTTACAGGCCTATCACTACATCCACATTTGTGTTTGCAATCAATCAAGCATTCATAAAATTGTTTTCCTTTTATGCACACCCCAAGGTATTAACCAGATAGACTGAGCGACCTTATGCCTAGTACACAAGGAGAAAATCGGACGAATAATCGCCCGTGTTTTTTGTTTTTGTTTTTTTTTGTTTTCTTTTTTTTTCTGCATGCTAGTCTCATATCGAAAACGAATAGGTTACTAGAGTTACGAAAATTCTCGTAAGACAGAATATAACTCCTGCAATGATATATTGTGGTGTATTCTTTCATTTCCAAGCATGCATGGTCTTGGTCACCCATTTTTTATGGACGGATACTGTACGGATTTAAAAAAAAAAAATAAAACTTTGTTGTGGTATTATTGTATGAGAAAAAATATCATGCTTGTCCCTTCGGATAATTTTGCATGAACTCTTGTGATTGGCTCTGACCACTGACATTACTTAACAAAGAACTAAAGTGCAAAATACATTTCAAACAGGCAGGGTTTTTGCACTGTCTGTTCTGCGATAAAATACTTACCTGCCTGTTCACAATCCCCTTATTACCATACACTGGGCAGCTCAGTTTACATCCTGGCATACTGCCTGTGTGCCAGGGTGACTGCATTCCTGCACATGCACGGGGGGGTGACATCATCCTGTGCCAGTCAATAATCACAGCCAAAGACTGGCACCCTGTTAAATCTGGAGAGAAGTTGCCAGCGTCTGGCGTCAGACTATTAGAACAGAGGTTAATATTTTTGTCTTTAGTTCCACTTTAAACAATTGCTATCTATAAAGATTCACTCAGTGAGTAGGCTGATCTACCTCATTTACTTACCTGCTGATCTGGCAGCTACCTCATTTACATACCTGCTGGGTGCCATTGTTTCCCATTTCTGCCAATTTTCTTTGCAGAAGGGGATAACACTGTGGGACTGAGCCCTGATGTCTTCCACTGGGTGGAGTGTCACATGCTCCTTACTCTTACCCGCCATACAGCATCATGGAAGCAGCTCCCCACTGCTGCTCTTGCTTGCAAAGAGCTTGAAAAATTTTAGTCCTCTGTTCCTGCTGCCAGGCCATCCAGCCCTCACCTGCTACTAACTGTGTGGGTATTGTGAGTACTTGCTTGAGGTTATAGGTTTCCTTACTACCCTGCAGTTGTACCATATCTGATTGTGAGGAAGGGGCACAGTCCCGCTGTACTAGGCACCCTTCGTCGCAGTCTACAAACTGCTCCAGTGTGCTTACTGATGGTGTTTGACTCATTTTTCACTGAGAACCAGTTTGTTCCTGGCCTGGTGGCTCAGAAATCTGACTCTGGACTTGAAGTAATTTTCTTCCTGTGCTTCAGAAGATCCTCAGGATGACTTTCTTCTACTTTCAGCCACATGATGGGGTTTCTTTTATTCATCAGCTCTATGAAATGAGTGAACTGGTGGCCTTCAAAGTGAAGAGTTTCTTACCAGCACACTTTGGATCTCCAGAACCGGTCTAAAGCAACCACATCATAAATACAATCGTGATGCTTTGGAGCCACTCAAGATTGTTTCCTCAGGCATATGATATTGGTGCAGGCATTGTCCATACTTGGCCTTAGCCGGTCATGTATTGGTAGCTGTTGAGCAGCAAGATATTATAAGTGGAAATTAATGCCAATCTCACCTGTCTGGTTGGCATTTGGAGTATAGTAAGTGAGATTCTGCGGGTCTTGTAGTTCTATATGAATGATGAACATATGGCATTTTATTTGTTTAAAGAATTTTTTTTAAGCAATATCACAAGGTAATTTCTCTAATATACAAAGGAATTTAGGGAAGAAGTGCATTTTTATAAGACTAACCCTACCCATGAGATATAGAAGCAGGGATATCCAAAATTTTGGTTTATTATGGAGTGTTTCAATAAGGGGTAAGAAATTAGTATCCAAATAATGTGAAATAGGAGTCTTAATTATATGACAGATATTTTTATTTCTGCACTATTTTAATTTGGGATGCAGGATCTATTCTGGATATAGTGTCAGTGTCCAATAGTGATTTCTCCCAGTTACCCTTGAAGCCTGAGAAACCTTTATATTCTCTGAGGTCCAATAGATGAAAAAACAGATTGGTTGGCATTCTAGATAAATGAATGTATCCTCGGTATAGAGAGAGAGATTTTTTTCCAATTAATTTTAGGACTTTTAACAGGTGAGGAATTTCTTAGTAGTAAGGCAAGTGGCTCCAAAGCTACAGCAAATCGTATAGGCCAGAGGGGGCAATTTTGTTCAGTACCTCAAAAGATCATAAAGGGTGCAAAGAGGTATTAAGCTGGATTCTCACCTAGGGGGCTGTATATATTTCACTTGTTTTAAGAAATTGGGTCCAAACCAAGGAGATAATTGCCCTACCTTCTGCATGTGTGAACCGTATGTATCTGGGACTGGATGGATAGAAATACAGATCGTTTGCTAGGTAAAACAACTCCATGTATGTATTTTACCTTTTTGCATTTTGAGATCTACCTTGAGTTCAGCTTTCACTGTGTCTAGGTCACTATCAATCATCCAAAAAAATGGAAGGCTTCATTCCTTTTATCTGCTGTCAAAAGGTTTTCCATATAATAGTAAGAATTTAAAAATAAGGAAGACAAGTGAATGGGGCTTCCATTGTGACGATCGCGGCGTCAGACCCCAGCCCTTCTCACCAAACTCGTGACCGAAGGACTAGCCAATCTAAAACTGCGCTGTCATGTGCGTAACAATGCCACGCCCAGCTGCACTCTGCACAAAGATTTTCCAGCTAATGGACCACAATCTGTGTATCTGCAGCCTGGAAGCGATTGTTACTGGGTCAGGTTAATTACGCAATTAACCCTTCACACTGCCACCACCTCCTTTTTGTACAAAGAAAGCGGAAACTCGGCAATATCAGCAATAACACTATGATGTTTGTATAAGCGTCGGTATACCACTGTCACCGCAGGCAGAGATATACCGAAGTTTAAAACACACACACACACACACACACACACACACACACACACACACACAATAGCGCTCTTCAGAGGCAGGGGTTCTCAGTTTGCATTAAAGAGCTTTAGAAACCGTTCAACACTTTCAGAAAGTAAGATTCATTACTAAAAGGTCAAAAAGGTGCAATAAAAATATTTACAGAAAAAGATGTAGCATGCATATATATATATATATATATATATATATATATATGCACACAGAGAGCAATAACACAGCAAAGAGATAACAGAAAGAAGCTTAGGAGGGAGAGTACTTGCCGTCAGCCTGGGTTAAGCAGATCAAGTTTCAGAGCCAAAGGGCCATCTCCCAAGTTGGTTCCGATGTTAAAAGGGAGAATTCTTAAACTTAGCTCAACTCAGCTTAGTTTAGCTTTTTCTAGGAACACAGCAGGGTGTCTCCCTGAGGCTGAGAATCAATTGCCTCATTTGGGTGGGTGTTGCAGGCGGAGACCCAAGCTATGACCAAAAACCCTCGCAGTTGATGTCATGGTTCATAACTTACCCTGGATACATATAACATTCTATCCACGAGTAGAATAATGCGCAGAATCTTCTGAACGTTTACATATGAAATATGACATAAGGAGATATCATTCTCTGCTTTCCTGTATATGTCAGATAGGGGGTGTAATATATCAGACGACTTGTATTAATGAGACCAATCTGAATATATGCCCAGTTTTTATGTACGTCTGTTATATTCCAAGATATGTAATCATAGGGGAAAGTGAGTCTTGAATGTGATGTCTGCTTTATTGCTTATCTGGAATGTCTTTGAGGCTCAGCGAGGGACTTGGTTTATGGCTTTACGATCCCTTTCCAAGCAAGAGTATCGCTGACATATGAGTACCAGCTAATTGAGGTTTACATGTCACTCAACAGAGAGGGAGGGGGGGATATCGGAGGAATCTGATTTGGGAGAGAGAGATATAAGATGGAGAGGTTTGGGGCAAAATGGATGACCGCGTCCATATCTGTGTGCATGATTGCTACATCCATCATTAAAGCAAACTATAGCACATTCAATAGTATGCACATAACAACACACACACACTTTAATTTGTGCTGCAGTGTTTTTTTTCTTTTTTCTTTCTTTTTTTTTTTTTAATACATGGTCCATTTTTTTTTAAACTCTTTTTTGGACTTTTATGCTGTTACTATGCGCCGCAGTAACCGCACACTTCAACACAGTGCATTGAAGTGAAATGAACCAATGGGAAATAAGGCTATTTGTTGTGTCCATGTGTTGGAACTGTACTGGGCAGCTCGGGGCTTCTGGTGAGAATGAGCCCACAGTGTTGTATGTTCATTTAATTATTAATTATAATACATTAAAATTATATGTATATATTTATATATACAAACACTGGGCAGAAAAAAAATTAAACAAACAATTTGAAAACACATCAGATCAGAAAAATATCATGCTGGGTATCTATACTGATATGGACTGTATAATGTGTTAGTAACGCAAGGATGCCCCATCGTTTGATGGGAATGAAAATTATCAACCTACAGAGGACTGAATTCAAAGACACCCCGAAAATCAAAGTGAAAAAATTATGTAGCAGTCTAGTCCATTTTGCTGAAATTTTATTGCAGCAACTCAAAATGGTACTCAGTAGTTTGTATGGCCCCCATGTGCGTGTATGAATGCCTTACAATGTCGGGGCATGCTCCTAATGAGATGACGGATGGTGTCCTGGGGTATTTCCTCCCAGATCTAGACCAGGGCATCACTGAGCTCCTGGACAGTTTGAGGTGCAACCTGGCGGTGTCGAATGGACCAAAACATGATATCCCAGAAGTGTTCTATTGGATTTAGGCCAGGTGAGCATGGGAGCTATTCAATGGTGTCAATTTCTTAATCCTCCAGGAACTGCCTGCATACTCTCACCACATGAGGCCGGGCATTGTCGCGCACCAGGAGGAACCCAGGACCCACAGCACCAGCGTAGGGTCTGACAATGGGTCCAAGGATTTTATCCCGATACCTAATGGCAGTCAGAGTGCCATTGTCTATCCTGTAGAGCTCTGTCTGTCTCTCCATGGATTTGTCTCCCGAGACCATTACTGACCCACCACCAAAATGGTCACTCTGAACATTGTTACAGGAAGCATAACATTCTCCACAGCTTCTCCAGACCCTTTCACGTCTGTCACATGTGCTCAAGGTGAACCTGCTCTCATCTGTGAAAAGCGCATTGCGCCAGTGACGGACCTGCCAATTCTGGTGTTCAGTGGCAAATGCCAATCAAGCTCTACAGTGTCAGGAAGTGAGCACAGGGCCCATTGGAGGACGTCGAGCCCTCAGGCTACCCTCATGAAGTCTGTTTCTGATTGTTAGGTCTGTTTCTGATTGTTTGGTCAACATTCACACCAGTAGCCTGCTGGAGGTCATTTTGTAGGGCTCTGGCAGTGCTCATCCTGTTCATCCTTGCACAAAGGATACCAGTCCTGCTGATGGGTTAAGGACATTCTCCAGCCCTGTCCAGCTCTCCTAGAGTAACTGCCTGTCTCCTGTAATCTCCTCCATGCTCTTGATACTGTGCTGGGAGACACAGCAATCCTTCTGGCAATGGCACATATTGATCTGCAATCCTGGAGGAGTTGGACTGCCTGTGCAACCTCTGTAGGGTCCAGGTATCGCCTCATGCTACCAGTAGTGACACTGACCCTAGCCAATTTAAAAACTAATGAAAAAATAGTCAGAAAAGATGAGCAGGGAAAAAAATGTCAGTGGCCTCCACCTGTAAAATCATTCCTGTTTTGGGGGTGGTCTCGTTGCCCATCTAGTGCACCTGTTGTTAATCAGTTTCTGCTGCTTTTGTGTTAATGAAATTAACATCCCCCTCTGCTACTTAACTGACCAGATCCATATCCCAGGAATTTAATTGACTTGATGCTATACTCTGATTAAAAAGTGTTCCTTTAAATTTTTTTGAGGTGTGTGTATATAATATTTTTAATTATTTTTTTTTTTTGTGCAGCATGTCTGAGGCAACGTTTTTTTGATTTGTGTTCTCTAGAATGTAATTTAATAGAGGGTGAAGATCATGTTGAGGTAAATGGGGAAATTTTCCAGAAACCCTTTGTGGAAAAGCCAGTGAGTGCTGAGGACCATAATGTTTACATCTACTACCCAACATCTGCTGGAGGTGGGAGCCAAAGACTGTTCCGAAAGGTAAGCTGCCTAACTCTGCCTCAATATGTGTTAATGTAATTGTGCATCCAGTAAAGCTTTACCCTATACTCCCCATCAAAGGGTTAATTTTCCTCCTAACACTTTCTTTCCTAGTCTGTTGGGTTTAGGAGAAATAATTTACTCACTTGCCCAGCAACTTCATTCCTTCATTGAGGCCGGTGGTTTCATCTGGTTCCTAACAACCACCCTAGAAAGGCAGAAGTGTAGCATGCGCTCTGCTAGAAAACTATCGTGATTTACTGAAGAAGACTTGTAAATAGAAGTGAAGGTCTGCTTTAAATCGCTGCCAAGCTATATGGAAGGTGTCTTAAGCTGCCTGCTGTTATGCTGGAAATGGTCCCCTGCTGTTCATTGGAAAAAAACAAAACAAATCAAGCACTTACTGTATGGGGAGACACGCCTACTGTCATATGGGGAGCGGGGGGGGGGGGGGGGGGGGGGGGTGCTAGGTAAAAACTTGCATTGGAGTGTTGCCCAGCCAGTAGATGGGGCCGGTGATAAATGCTGAGAAGTTAAGAGTGTGCTCCTTACAGTTCTGATACACCTCCTGGAATCGAGTACAGTTTTCATTTATTTGGTTCTGAAAGTTCAGACTTAACATGGACATTTTTGCCTTGTGTTGCTCGATAATTTAACTGCTAATTGTTAATGTGCTGCAGATGAGGCATTTTCAAAAGTGCTCAGTAGCTTGAGGATAAAATAGCTTATATAGGTTACCCCAGCCGTTCGCAATATTTTTACCTGAAGACAAAACCCTTTGAAATAATTTTCAGGTCTCGCAAAATCCCTACTAAAATGAATTAATTTGGGTGGGGAGGGGAGAGAATGGTGATCATTGGGAAGAATGCCCTCCTTACAGTGGTCAACACAATGCCACCCTTATGTACAGATCAAAAGATCTGCCAAGTGGCACTGGACCTTGCGTTAAGTGGGGTACACACTATGAGAAAATCAAAAGATTCTGTACGAGGAACGATCGATTTTAATATAGTGTGCACACAACTTTTAGCATCAGATTCAGACCTCCCAAATGAAAATTTCCAAAGGAAAAAACTCAAAGAATGTGCTCGTAAGTGAACAGAACGTATGAGTTTCGTTTTAAATTGTGTGGTTCTCATTCGAGAGAACTTGAATATGAAAGACTCCGCATGATCAGGGACAATAAAAATAATCTGCTACGTTTCTACGTCAAACAAAAAAAAGCCTTTGTCGTTTGACAATTTTCATCCAATTAGTACCATCCTCTGGTTCGACTTGCTGTGAAACATCAAGGATTGTTTGCCTGATTTTTTTTTTTTTTATCATGTGCACCCAGCTTTAAGCAGGCACCAACACATGGTAGGTCAGTTGACTACAGCTCAAGGAACCCCTAGCAACCTCTGGAGGAACGCTAGATGAAAATGGCTGGCTTTAACCTGATCCGTCATGCTGCAACTGTTTACATTTAAATCTGTTAATATTACTAATTTTCTGTGCAATATGCTTTTGCTTTTAGATTGGTAGCCGCAGCAGTGTGTATTCACCTGAAAGCAGTGTCAGAAAGACTGGTTCATACATTTATGAAGAGTTTATGCCTACTGATGGCACTGATGTAAAGGTACGGGGTGGATACAAAAAAAAAAATTGTGGTAAAATATCTTGACGTTTGTATTTGATATTCCGTGTACTGTTAGATTATTTTAATGCTGTCTAGGACACCATCGATTTCCTTGTAGAGCACATTTCTTATGCTGCTATGGCACAAAGTCATTTTTTTCACTTGCAGCAGAAGCTGTCACTGGAATTTACGGTTTCATTTGTGTATTACAAAGGTTTACACTGTAGGACCAGATTATGCCCATGCTGAAGCTCGGAAATCTCCTGCACTTGACGGCAAGGTAGAGCGGGACAGTGAAGGAAAAGAAGTACGGTATCCTGTCATCCTAAACGCCAGAGAGAAACTAATAGCTTGGAAAGTGTGCCTAGCTTTCAAGGTGATTACTTGTGCTCTATGAGACATATGACCTGCACTAAGTATTATCACTGTGTCATTTTATTTTTATTGATGGACATCTTTCATTAAATTGATAATTTATACAAAAGTCATGCTGAACAAGATTACAAAAAAAAGGAAAGATGTTCAGTCAGGTCCATAAATATTGGGACATCGACACAATTTTAACATTTTTGGCTGTATACACCACCACAATGGATTTGAAATGAAACAAACAAGATGTGCTTTAACTGCAGACTGTCAGCTTTAATGTACATCCAAATCAGGTGAACGGTGTAGGAATTACAACAGTTTGCATATGTGCCTCCCACTTGTTAAGGGACCAAAAGTAATGGGACAATTGGCTTCTCAGCTGTTCCATGGCCAGGTGTGTGTTATTTCCTCATTATCCCAATTACAATGAGCAGATAAAAGGTCCAGATTTCATTTCAAGTGTGCTATTTGCATTTGGAATCTGTTGCTGTCAACTCTCAAGATGAGATCCAAAGAGCTGTCACTATCAGTGAAGCAAGCCATCATTAGGCTGGAAAAACAAAACAAACCCATCAGAGAGATAGCAAAAACATTAGGCGTGGCCAAAACAACTGTTTGGAACATTCTTAAAAAGGAACGCACCGGTGATCTCAGCAACACCAAAAGACCCAGAAGACCACGGAAAACAACTGTGGTGGATGACTGAAGAATTCTTTCCCTGGTGAAGAAAACACCCTTCACAACAGTTGGCCAGATCAAGAACACTCCCCAGGAGGGTAGGTGTATGTGTGTCAAAGTCAACAATCAAGAGAAGACTTCACCAGAGTGAATACAGAGGGTTCACCACAAGATGTAAACCATTGGTGAGCCTCAAAAACAGGAAGGCCAGATTAGAGTTTGCCAAACGACATCTAAAAAAGCCTTCACAGTTCTGGAACAAGATCCTATGGACAGATGAGACCAAGATCAACTTGTACCAGAGTGATGAGAAGAGTATGGAGAAGGAAAGGAACTGCTCATGATCCGAAGCATACCACCTCATCAGTGAAGCATGGTGGTGGTAGTGTCATGGCGTGGGCATGTATGGCTGCCAATGGAACTGGTACTCTTGTATTTATTGATGATGTGACTGCTGACAAAAGCAGCAGGATGAATTCTGAAGTGTTTCGGGAATATTATCTGCTCATATTCAGCCAAATGCTTCAGAACTCATTGGACGCCGCTTCACAGTGCAGATGGACAATGACCCAAAGCATACTGCAAAAGCAACCAAAGAGTTTTTTTAAGGGAAAGAAGTGGAATGTTATGCAATGGCCAAATCAATCACCTGACCTGAATCCGATTGAGCATGCATTTCAGTTGCTGAAGACAAAACTGAAGGGAAAATGCCCCAAAAACAAGCAGGAACTGAAGAAAGTTGCAGTAGAGGCTTGGCAGAGCATCACCAGGGATGAAACCCAGTGTCTGGTAATGTCTATGCGTTCCAGACTTCAGGCTGTAATTGACTGCAAAGGATTTGCAACCAAGTATTAAAAAGTGAAAGTTTGATTTATGATTATTATTCTGTCCCTTTACTTTTGGTCCCTTAACAAGTGGGAGGCACATATGCAAACTGTTGTAATTCCTACACCGTTCACCTGATTTGGATGTAAATACCCTCAAATTAAAGCTGACAGTCTGCAGTTAAAGCACATCTTTTTCGTTTCATTTCAAATCCATTGTGGTGGTGTATAGAGCCAAAAATGTTAGAATTGTGTCGATGTCCCAATATTTATGGACCTGACTGTATTTAATAAAAATCACTGGAAATGGAAAAAAAAGATTTTTGAATATTAGAGGAGGAGGAAGAAGACCTTTCATTTATCCGCCTGTCCTCCATTAATAGTGTTTTTTTATTCATGAAAGCTGTAGTTCAGCTTTTATGAATGGAGGAGAGGGGGGAACTAAAGGGTGGGCATAGTTTGCACTCTTGGTGAGTGCATTATGCAGGTCCCTTGGCTTGTATTAACCCTGCAGCACTAAATAATTTTGACTACAGGGGCAGAATCCGAGGACAGGGCATTTTTAATGAAAATTGCAGCCCTCAGCACTAGGGACACTTTGCGCTGACTGTCCCTTGTGATAATTTTTGTTAAATTTTTTTTACTGAAGTTAGGCTTTAACCTTAATGAATGTATTAAATGGGCACATAGTTTGTATTAAATGCACCCCCTGCAACCACCTCTTGGAAATGCTAAATGCCTGCCTGTCTCACACTTCAGCGCTTTCTGAGTTAGGACCTTGAAATAATTATGCTGCAATTGAAATCCGAACACCTTATTTACATACTAGCTCTGGTTTATTTACTTAAACTATTTTAGCCAATAAGGAAACAATGGCTAATATGGTCGGAATGTCCTAAAATGCAGGCGTTCTGGCAGAAAATAACCCGGTATATATAGGAAGTATCGGAAACTACCTTACAGAGGGACCCGTGGGTTTGTGTGTTTTACAATACCGAGACTCCCGTGAAACATTATAAAAATAATGTAGTACATCACCTACTCAGTGCGGCCAATGATCTAATTCCCAAATTTTGGTTAGCCTAAGAGTTCCTAGAAATAAAGGAATGGATAAAGAGAATTGAGTACATATATAAGACGGAGGAGCTATATCATATGGAGGAGGATAAAATGGAAAAATTCAGAAAAGTGGTAGTTGGTATGACTTTAAAACATCTAGGATATATTGGGAAGCGGTAGGAGTCTAAGGTAGGAAGAGCAGGGAGAGTTTAACTGATTAACTATGGGCTTCCAGATGAAGGATTGAGAGAGAGGAGGTAGGAGAAATGGGATATAGATAGAAAAGAAACAGGAGGATATGGAAAGAATGTGGACTGGTGGAAGGGGGGTGGGAGGCAAATGGAATAGGTTTAATTTATGAGGAATTTATGTATTCATGATTTGTTTGTTATAATGTGGATTTTTGTAATGGAAAACTATAATGAAAGATATAACTAGAAAAGCTACAATTTCTGGGAAAATTGTGTGAAGTGTTCTTGCCTCCACCAGTAGTCTACAACTGGAGTGGGCGGAGTAACTGGGTGGAGTGGCTTGAGTAACTGTTGTGTGGTTGGAGTGGGCAGAGTAACTGTGAAAAGGTTGGAGTGGGCAGAGTAACTGTTTGGAGTGAGTAAAGATAGTAAACATTACACTAACCAATTGATCAAATGTAAAAAGTGCACATGGCAAGCTTGATAGAGTGAGAAATGTATTTCAACATTTTATTATTTATAGTTTTAAAACTATAAATCCTACAGCGAAGAGCTTTATATTGTGAGAATCACAAGACACAGACCTGCATTTTGATGCATAGCATGTCTCTGAAATATTAAAAATGAAGGCACAGTAGCAGTTTAGAAATTGCCTTTCAAATTTGAGGTGGCTAGAGTGGAGTTTCAATGAATGTCAATGGGCGGCGTGAGTTGTAAACAAATGGTCATATTGTGAAAACTATCAGGACTATGGCTTAGCCGTGGACATTTTTAGTGGCAGCAGGGATAGCTGAACGTTTTGATTTAAGATTTGTGTAGGTGGGCTTGAAAATGAGGGAGTGATGGCAGTTTAGAAATCATGTCCTGATTTTTCAGCTCACACTCTAGCTTATGTCAGCTCACACTCTAGTTTTGAACATTCCGCCATTCATTCCTATGGGACCAATTTCACCACAAAACCGCTGATTTTTCGTGAACCATTCGGCAAAACATTCCACAAAGTAATAGCACACCAATCGGGAACAATCCGCACATTTCGGTATATTACTGTCTATGTAGTGTAAAAATTGTGGGAGGAGTTAGGGTGGTAAATTTGGCTATAATAAGAATATATATGTGAGATAACAGTAAGTGGTCTTAATACACTTAATAAAAAAATAAACTATTTTAGCTGCAGGGTCAGCATGACATCTAGGAGATTTGATTTTTTTTTTCTCTCAGCACCAGATTGCTTTTAAAGCTATATCCATTTTTAAAGCCAAAGTCCTTGTTTATGACCATAACCATTAAAGTTTGGGATGTTTTTAGTGCAAGTATTAGTCCTGTTAAAGTTACAGGCATCCAGTAGGTCCCTGTCAATTATGTGCATAATACAAAAGGGCACATTTGTAAAGCTGGCACATTCACTGGCCTGAATTGACTGAACTTAAAATGCTGCTAATGTGCTGTGGCCCAATGCTTACCCTGGCCAATGCCTAAGGTACTGTAACAGTTTAACTATCGTAGGAAGGTTGAATGTGAAAGTTGCCCAGTCAAACTTAGCAATCAGGGAAGAAGGGCCTAAGTAAGAGAGGTAACCAAAAACCCAATAGTCATTCTGACTGAGCTCCAGAGATCCTGTGTGGAGGTGGGACAAAGTTCCAGAAGGACGACCATCACTGCAGCCCTCCACCGATCTGGGCTTTATGGCAAAGTGGCTAGACCGAAGGCTCTCCTCAGTAAAAAACACATAAAAGCCCACGTGGAGTTTGCAAAAGGAATTTAAACAACTGTAGTATTAGGCTGCAACATAACAAAATTGAAAAACGGGAATTTTTTTTGAATGCACTGTATTCTTCGTAACATTCCAATTTTGGCTCCAGAAAGAATGGTTTTAAAAATTGAATACATTTTTCTTTCAAACCTGTCTTGAGAGATAAACCTCTCATTATTTTTAAAACTCTATATATTGTTTGAGAGAGGAAGAAGAGTTAGTGGTCTCTCATACCTGACTTTATTATTTGGTAGCACAATTACAACACTTTTTAAGGCATGGCAATTGCACATCATTAGATGATCCTAGGCTAACAAAACAAACACGGACTCCATCCTGTGTATGTGAGCAGACTCCTATATAAGCCCTGAAAGCAGATTTCCTCTTGAAACATTCACATTATCCCACTCTTAATATATCATGAGATATGGCAACATACTGAATCCTAAGGGATTCAGTAAATGGTATACCAACACTAATGTACTTAAAGTGTTTCTAAAACTTTAGGATTTTTTACCTTAATGCATTCTATGCATTAAGGTAAAAAACCTTCTGCGGTTGAAATTCCACCCAGCCCCCCCCCCCCCCCACACACACACACACTTATACTTACCTGAGCCCCAACGTGACAGTGCTACTTTGGACACGTGCAAATTTGTCTTTGACCAAGGATGATTGTTTCTGCTGTACAAAGTCGCACACAGGTCACATGTATATCATTCAGGTGCGACTTTGGTGGCTTTACATTGAGATCTATGGTATGAGTCGCATGAACATCAGACCAAAGTAGCACAGCAACTGCTTTCAAGTCACTGTGAGTTGCCCAGATATGAATGGTACTCATTTAGACACATGGGGTGCGACCTGTCATGCGACTTGGACCCACAAGTCGCATGACAAGTCACCCAAGTGTAAATGGGCTCTAAATCCTTTTAACAATTAGAGATTGAACTTCCTTCCATGGACAACAAGGGGTCTGTATCCCTTCATGAGTCCTACACAACTCTTCCTTCTTATAGAGAATCCCTGTTGTGTCCCAGATGTTCCTTGGGACAAGGAGATTTTGTAACATATTCTGGAGATGCCCAACTCTGACTTGATACTGGCAAAAAGTGTTTGATATTATCAACTATGCATTCCAGCCTAAGATGGGACACTGGAAAATCGTGGCACTTCCCTTATCAGAGCTCTGTATCTGGAATTGAAAACTTTTTTGCACAACACAGGCTATTGCCCCAACTGCCTACTGTATGCCTGTGGATAGAAAAAGTTAAATATATTCTGCACTTGGGAAGCCTAAAATTTGTACAGAGAGGTAGCCCTGAAAATATTGTCTATGAATGGTTAAAAGACCCTACCCTTACACCCCTGGTCTAGTTGTTTATAGACTCTGGAGATCTTGGTTATTTGGATAGATAACTCGTATTTGTATTCTGAGCCATACATTTAGTATTCCAGCTGAACTGAATGAAACAAAATACCCACACAGACCATTAGGTTACAATTAAGTATATCTTGGATTTAATTGCACCAGCATCGAATATATACAATGTCCTGTTATAACTTGTTACATGTTGGAGGCCTTTTCCATTTATTTTTGTAACCAGTAGTTGGAAAACTGCTGTTGTCATTCCTTTTCTACTGTAAGTCGCATCAATATATTTTATATCTGTTGTTTTCTGTTTTACAATTGTATAAAACTCAAAAACTTGAACTTTGTTCTTTTTTTAAGAAAGATAACTTTGCAGGTGAGGCGAGAGAATGTGTGCAGGTATTTTCCATTGTAACAAAAGGAAACTGTTTGAAATAAAAATGTGCCCTTTCCGCCGCTGAAGCCACCAGTGATGCACACTATTTATATGAGCTGGTTTCCTCATGGAGTTCAGCCCCCCTGCGATGATGAGACAAGTCCACATGCCGCATGCCACTGGGAGAGGTTTTTTAAAGGGCTTCTTAGGAAAATGGCTTCCCCTTCCAATGCAGTGATGCCAATGGCTTTTTTTATTGTTTAGATACAGTTACTGGCACTAGAAATATAAAATCCATAAATACTCATACATAAATATGTAATGAATGTTCCTTGATGTTGTTGCTTTTTCAGCAAACGGTTTGTGGCTTTGATCTGCTTCGTGCAAATGGCCAGTCTTATGTGTGTGATGTTAATGGATTTAGCTTTGTGAAGAACTCCATGAAGTATTATGATGACTGTGCAAAGATTCTTGGGTAAGAATTATTTCTCTATGAGCAGAGCTGACAAGATGACTTTTTAAATTAAGAAACCAGATTATTTGCAAATATTAAAGGGTCCTTGAAGAGAGATTAAATGAAGTGTAACTCCTACACTGTCAATTTGTTTCATTTGGTACCAATATAAATGAACCGCTGCTGCTAGTATGTGTTGGTGTTCCCACACCTTTAAAACTATTAAATAATGGTGAATTCTGCGCTGCTGGTGTGCTGTATACATGTGATTCAATTAAATAAATCACTCCCTAGTGATAAGTATAGGCATTTAAACTAAACTACATTTGTGTATGAACACATAAAAAAAATAATCATAAAACATAGCATCTTCCCTTAGAATAAATAAATAGTGCGCATAGTAAATGGTAACATAAGAAATAATACATTTCTGATATAGTGTTTAATCAAGTCCATTTTCTCCAGTCATCAAAAGAAATTATCCTGTGAAAATGAATATCAACTTCAATCCAGATGGTGCTTCAACTTCAATAATAATACCTGGAAAATAGTGCCAGCTCCAACACCACTGTGCTCACAGAACTCTCACCTTAGTGTGGATATGTATTTGCCTGTTGATGATAGATCATCATCTCTCTCCTCAAGACACCTCCAGCACCTGCAAGGTTCAGTTATTTATATTGCTCTCCCACCCCATGCCAATGCATTAAAAAAAAAAAAAAAAAGGCTGTAGGGGGAAAAAAGTGAATGAGGAACTTCAATTCCTTTGATTGTGACTCCGCTGCCCTCCACTGGAGCTGTCATATTTGATAGTCCCATGGACAGGTGTGCCGCAGGGCTCTGCCAACCCTTTGGACCCTGATCAAATAGCCAGAGCATGTGTCTGATCGCAAGATTTTTCTGCACTCCATCCTGTTTTCGTGCATAGTTCAGTCCCTTAGCCTTGTTTCCACGTCGGAGGTATGGCTTTCTGGCCACAATTCTTCCATGAAGACCACTTCTGGACAGACTTTTCTGAACAGTAAATGGGTGTACCTGATTCCCACTGGTTTCCGCCAGTTTTGTGCTGATGGCACCGCTGGACATCTTCCGATATCGAAGGGAAGTAAGTATGATGTGTCTTTCTACTTCATTAACTTTCCTTGGCCAACCACTGCATCTACAGTCCTCAATGTTGCCCAATCAATGGTGTGTGCACCATTTCCCAATCAATTTGGAATGTGTGCAGATACTGTTGCCTTTGTGTGAAATGGTATTGAGCCTTTATTTTTATGAATTGGTATTCCATCTGGAATAGTCCACTCTGTGCTTTCCTTATAGATATCTCAATTCAAAAATTGTTACAAAAATTGATAATATTCGAATGATGTGTATGACAAAATCAAAAATCATAATGTTTGGAAACATATTAAGAATATTTGAGTCAGGGGCCTACAAATTGCAGTCCCCTGAACTTTGTGTTCAAAGTCACATGAAGGTTTGATCATTTTTAAGCTTATGAAGTTTGTGTTTGTAACCTTTCAGAAATATCATTATGCGTGAGCTAGCCCCTCAGTTCCACATTCCCTGGTCAATACCACTGGAAGCAGAAGATATACCTATAGTTCCCACAACATCTGGAACAATGTAAGCAAATTTGTTTCTGTTTTATCTGTTTATATATTTGTTTGTATTTATTTTAAGTACAAGGTGTTGATTTTTTTTTTTTATACATTTTATAACAGGCTCTAGGACATTTACCAATTATAATACATAGTGGTGCTAAAATGTCTTCCACTTTTTCATGGTTGTACTAATTAATACAGTGTATAGTTGTCATGCTGTCAGCGAGTAGTTGCGATTTTCTTTGTACCAAGATAAATTGGAGGAAATGTGAAAAGTGAATTTGACAACTTTTTTTTCTGTTCTGCCCCGTTAGTGTAACTGAACTAGCTGGTAAAGTGAACCTTAATTCCCATGCAAATGCCCTTTCCATGTCCACAAGCATAGGCAAAAATGGTGTAGATTGTTCAGAAAAATCGTACAATGTAAAGATAACTACTGGATCCCCAGAATTTCTCCCACCACAGTGCCTCCAGATGCATCTTGGGAGATGTCATTGAGCTTTCTCCCTCCATGCATTTTTAGTTTCTTAGGAAATTATCCTTCCTAAATCTACTTGTTTTTCCTGTTGCTTTTGCATCTAAATGCTGGCATCATCCATCCATGAGCAGTTCAATGCTGGTGAACTAAAGCAGCAGAAGAGTATTTTATTATGGTCTTATAATGATGATTCTCTGTACATTTGCCTCTCCTAGTTTTTGCTGTTTTCATACAGTCATGTTGGTTATAAAGGACCTTTTTTCAGATTGTGTGAAATGAAAAATCTGAATTATGAAGCTAGTGGCTTGTAACGTGGCTGTTAGGTGTGAATCTTTCTGAATCTAATTAGCACTTTGCCCTTTTTTGTTTTTTTTTGTTTTTTTTAAAAGGATGGAGCTTCGATGTGTTATTGCAGTGATAAGACATGGTGATCGGACACCAAAGCAAAAAATGAAAATGGAAGTAAGGCATCAAAGGTAAGAATAAATTTAATGTATATGCAGAAGTTTGTATTTATTACATCACTCTAGCAACACAGGAGAGTACATGCAAGTTAGAAATTCCTGATATACTATATTGGGGTCCTAAAGCTTGATCATCTAAATTTAGGCATCACTGTAACATATAAGTGTAAGGCCTCATGCACACTTGATATTTTTACATCTGCTCCTAGGGTCCTCTGGCTTTTTTTTTCTTCTTTTTTTCCTGCTTCTAAAACCGCCTGCATGCTACCCTTTGTGTTTATGCACACATACATTTTTAGAGGTGTTTGGAGGAAAAAAAACCCACTGCCAGGAAAAATGCCTGATGCTTCATTAACTCTAGGTGTCTTTAGCACTTGAGTGTTAATTCAGTTCAATGGCCAGAATAAATTATTTTGTCCAATGAAATGAATGCCCAAACACTTGACCCAGCTAAATGCTAGATGTTTTTTATTCTAAAAAGAAATATGTGCTGCGAGATAAAAGTTGGTCTCCTTTAAAGACTCTGAGGGTATTGAAGCATTAAATTAAATGGCCAGGCAATTGGCACTTTCAAAAGAGGTTGGCAGTAGCCTACAAATTTCTACCTGTATGGGTGTTTTGTGTGTATGTGACACTTTTCCTGCTTTTGTTCTTGTAAAGAATACCTTTATGGCCTTTTGATTGTATACTTAATATAATATAATAAATCTATTGATGTACTGCAAGTAAATGCAACTTCCTTTGTAAATGGTTAACTTTAGAATGCTTCTTTATATTTTGCAAAGTTCAGCAAGAAGAAACCTGATGTCAAGAATTTTACCTATATTGAATGAGTTTTGTGAGGCTTTCACTTTTTGTTCAAGTGAAAAGTCTTTTAAAGTTAAAGCCATTTAAGTAAAACCAAGATAACATTTTGTTATCCCACCTGATGTATAGTAATATTTTCATATAATGGGAAATAATCTTTACTTTTTAATGAATTCTTCAAGGTTTTTTGATCTGTTTGAAAAATGTTACGGCTACAAGACTGGGAAATTAAAGCTGAAGAAACCAAAGCAATTGCAGGCAAGTAAATTTTTGTAGGAATGAGTCACATGCAAAATCTAAAGAAAGACAAGCCAGGTGTTTTCAGGTTTATATTTGGTAAGATATTTTGTTTTATGTTAACAGGAAGTCCTGGATATTGCAAGGCAGCTTCTTGTTGAGCTTGGACAAAACAATGATTCCGAAATTGAGGAAAGCAAAGCAAAGCTGGAACAGCTTAAAACAGTGTTAGAGATGTAAGTAGATTTGACTCTGTGAAAGTAGTAAAAGTATGCATTTCCTTCATGCTCATAATATTAAAATGATCCTTTTTTTTTTCTCCTTGGTGTCTATGGAAGACCATACTATATGATATGTACCTGTCCTGTTTCCTGAATTGAAACACCTCCTAGCCCTCTGCATAGGCATGTTTGGTGATATATTTTGCACAGATTTGTTGAATTCTTACTAATAGATATACCTGTGTCCTGCATGGGAAAAAAGGCTGTGGAATATTTATAAAGCAGAAAATGACTTTCACCAAACATTCACCAGTAGTGCATCAATCATTTATTACACATGCTTCTGGAAGATTGACCTAGAGTGAATTTCTGGTGATGATCAGATTCACTGCTTTATAAATGTTTTCTTTTGTCTTTTTATGACAGAGTTGGAAAATAATGCTAAACCCAAATCTCAAATAAGCTTTAACTTGTTAATGTGATTTCTAAAGTTAAATATTTTTAAATCAGTAGCCTTCAAGAAACCATACCTGGTCATAGGGTAGAAGCACTTTGTTCTCCCTTGTGGTCACCTTGTCACATGGTATAACAATAACTACAACAAGCACACATTATTGGATATGGTACACTGTTGTCATCAGGAAACCTGCTGTGGAAAATGATGCGCAGAAGTTGTTGAAGTGTATTAATGTAGACAGGATGTGGCTATAAAGAGGGTTGCAGGAGATCAGCAGAACTGAATGTAAAAATGATGAAAACCGTGTTTTATTTAGAAAAATATTACACTCATTTTATACACAGTCCTTTATCAAACTAAAAGTAATTTAGTTAGGTTTTACATAAATTTAGATTTTTTTTTTTTGTATAGAAACCTTCCTAGGTTGTAAACTCAATCTTTTTTAAGGGACATTGAGTCTTCTAGTTACTGAGGACATCTGGTTGTAACCTTGCCATTCCTGGCATTTAATTAGTGAAATAGTTAAAACCACTTCTTATTCTAATTAGGCCATCTCTTTAGTGTCACTTTCACTGTAAACTAGGCCAATTAGTCTGTTTGTTGAAACTCCAGAAGTTTCTTTATAGGGACCTGTCACAGGTTTCCTTTGATGTTTCTCATCAATTTAAAATTTACCAAAAGCAAAGTTATTGTCAATGTCCCCTTTCATGTTTATAATTAGTATTCATAAAACTGTTTGCTAATTGCGTTATTCACTGTGTCTTAACCACTTGCCTACTAGGACAATTTTTTCATTTTTTTGCACACATGCTAAAATCAGATTTTTTTTTTTTGCTAAAATTACTGTAAACCCCTCCCCCATAAAAAAAAGTAACTAAACGTATTGAGACTTAAAATTGCGCACATGCTTGGGTTTGCAAAAAATATAGTACCCAGCAGTCTCCATAGGTGACCCTTTAAGTGCCTTTACAGGTTATCAGTTTAGAGTTTACCCCTGAACTATGGCCCTAGAAGTATTGCTCTCACTCCGACATTCGCAACAATACCTCACGTGTGTGGCGCAATTGTTGTTTACATACACTGGCTCGCCCTACCCTATGCTTTTTATATGGGGTGTGTGCGTTTAGTGATGGGGGAGCTTTAAAATTTTTTCCATTATTTTTATTTATGTTCTAGAATTCTTTTTTATTTTATTGCTAACACAAGGGGGCTAATGAAAGGCCTCTATGATAACATAGGCAGGTGAAAGGTACGTAAACCTTGAAGGTCAGGTGCACCTATTCAAACACAGATTCTGTTTGAATACCTGGAGTTATACTTGCCGATGAATGACAGCTGTGACTCCTGAAAGTGACTTAATACACGTTACTTCTGGGGTCATTAGTCCCATGAAGGAGTTCATCCTGTTTTCACCGGGAAAACTGTTTCCCATGATCCCGTGCTCTTCCCCTCTATCGGGTGCTTATTGCAAGTAAGAAGGGGGGGTTGTTCAGTGATGCAATGCACCCTTTGAGAGCCCCATTAACTTGATCAAGAGGCTCTACAATCGCCCCAGTCACTTTTATCAGAAATCCCTTCACCTGCTCTTAAAGCTGTGGGCATGATTTAACCACTTGACTATCATTTTGTATATAATGTACCTTGGTAGACAAGAGGTTATAAACACCCAAAATGTTTTTCAGGCAGGGGCTCAAACTTCTTTCATGTTCCTGTCTGCTGTGGCTTGTTGTGGAGATTCAACTGTTCTCCTTGCTGGAGTTTCTCTGATACTAATATGTCCACCTCTAAAGAGAGATACAGTGCAGAACAATAGATGGTCAAGTCCGTAATATTATTATTATTATTATTATACAGTATTTATAAAGCGCCAATGGTTCGCTCAGCGCTGTACATTACAAAGGGGGACAGAACATGTGACAGAACAATACCAATACAATGCAAAACATGAGGGGATCAAGGGCCCTGCTCTTTCGAGCTTACAATCTAGGAGGGAGGGGATAGCTGTGGGGGTTGGAGTGGTAGGAAGAGTGGAGGAGGTCGGCAGGTTAGCAGGGGGTGGGGTAGGCTTCCCTGAAGAGATGGGTTTTCAGGGTGCGCCTAAAGGAGAGGAGAGTAGGTGATAATCTGATGGGTTGGGGCAGGGAGTTCCAGAGGATGGGTGACACCCTGTAGAAGTCCTGGAGGCGGGCATGGGAGGAGGAGACCAGGGAACTAGAGAGAAGGAGGTCTTGTGAGGAGCGGAGTGTGCGTGCTGGGTGGTACTTGGATATTAGGTCGGTGATGTAGTACGGGGCAGTATGGTGGACAGCTTTGTACGTCAGTGTTAGGATTTTGAATTTGATCCGTTGCGCAATCGGAAGCCAGTGGAGGGATTGGCAGAGGGGGGTGGCGGAGATGGAGCGGTTGGAAAGGTGAATGAGTCTAATAAATAGAAATATCAGCTGCAGGGTGATCACAGGCAAGATGGTAACTAGTCCTTTGCTATCTGCCTGCATTTCTTCAACAGAGCTCAGCTCTTGTTAAATTTCAAATAAAAAAGCTATTAGGACAGCTAATAAAGTGATTGTTAAAGCAAAACTTTTTTTTTTGTCATTGCAAAGGGAAACCAAATTAAAAAAGAAAAAAGCGCCACTTACAAAAAACACCAAAGTGTCAGCAGCATATCCCACCCAAAATAAATTTTGGCAACAATAATCCAAATTAAAAGGTATGCGCTAATAACAAACTTATACAAAAGTGTATATCATCATCCAAAAAACATTAGTGTTTTAAATAAATTATAGTGTCCAAACATAAATTAGTGTCCAAAAAAATATATATATCTTCAGTGACTTGAACCAATTGTGAGAAATCCACCACCAAAGGAGATTAAATGAACTCACCAGAGCTAATGGCTGGTCAGATTATAAACCAGCAACAACGCTTGTGCTCTGGGAGCAGTAACTGCCCCTTGATGACGTCGGTGTGACGAAACCGGTTGGGCGTAGCCTACTTGATGTGGACGTTAGAGAGCCTTGCTGGTCTGTGCTGTATGGGAGAGATCTGCGGTGAGCGTTAACTGTATCTCAACCCTTTTTTGCGATTGAAGCTGGTGTCTGTTGGACACCTTGTTTGTGAGTTTCCTTATACCTTTTTTATTAAAGAGATAAATGAAAAAAACGTATTGCACCATTATGTTCTCTTTTTTGTCCCTGAGTGCACTGCATGCTCTCATGGAGGTATGAGAAAGAGTGGAGAAGTTCATCATAAGAGCTTGGGCTGCAAAGTTGTTTGGCTGTGATTATTATTATCTGGAAGTATCTGAAACATCACCATATCTATTTGGACATCGGGTTCATTGCTCCCGGAGCACAAGCGTTGTTGCTGGTTTATAATCTGACCAGCCATTAGCTCTGGTGAGTTCATTTAATCTCCTTTGGTGGTGGATTTCTCACAATTGATTCAAGTCACTGAAGATATATATATTTTTTTGGACACTAATTTATGTTTGGACACTATAATTTATTTAAAACACTAATGTTTTTTGGATGATGATATACACTTTTGTATAAGTTTGTTATTAGCGCATACCTTTTAATTTGGATTATTGCAAAGGGAAAGCCCGTATTTTATAGCAGTGAGAAAAAGAGGTTTGAGACATCTTCCAGAGGGAAACTAAAGTGTTGGTGACCATTCTTCTTAGGTGAAAATTCACCCTTTTGGGAGATTTCATCTTTCTTTCCTGTTGCACTCCAAGACAAGAAATGAAAAGAAATCTTCCCTTCTCTATCCAACACAAAAAAATTGGCTATACTGACTGCAAACCAAACTATATTAAATAATGCATACAAACAGACGTTCATATGTTTGTGGTCTTATGTACCCGCTACTGAAAATGCAGGTTATTGCTACTTGTTTGTATTTACCAGATCATTGTTAATATTTTTCAAGGTATGGACACTTTTCTGGAATAAATCGCAAAGTTCAGTTGACATATCTTCCCCATGGTTGTCCTAAGACATCTAGTGAAGAAGAAGGTACAGTTTGGTCTATTGTTACTGCTATATATATAAAAAAAAAAAAAAAAAGTTTGGGTTGATGGGATAGTTAGGCTCCAAAATTTACATTAAAGCGGATCTTCACCCTGTCCTTTCTGGAATATGTCACTTACCCCAGGAGGCAAAGTCTTTCATTCATAAAAGGAGGAGAGGCGTGCCTAGTGGCGTGCCAATGGGAGGCCTGCCAGTTGAACCCAGTCGAGATGGCAGTCCTCCCAACAACATCACACAAGAACATGGCAGGTTAGGGACCCAAGTGGTGGCAGCAGAGAAGAGGATCTCAGTAGGATAACACTGGATACACGGGGTGGGTAGGTGAGTATCTGAATTGTGCAAAACCCAGGGCCTGGTAAGCAGTGATTGAAAAGGAAAAAAAAAGATGGGGGTGGGTGGGGGAGAGTGAAGTTCCTCTTTAATTGTGCAGCTATGTTAGATGGTCACTGTACTAGATTATTGTTCTGTGTTGGCCGTGGGTAATAGAAGGAAAGTAAAAATGCAGGCAATACCTTGTATGTAAAACCAATGATGAACCTTTTCACTTTTCAATACTCTCAAATAAATTTGTGTAGCTGCCCTTTTGCAAATGAAATACAATTGTGCCCAAACGTTTGCATACCCTGGCAGAAATCATGAAATTTTGGCATTGATATGACTGATCATGCCAAAAACTTGCTTTTACTTATGGATAGTGATCACATGAAGCCATTTATTATGACATCATTGTTTGGCTCCTTTTTAAACATAACAATAACAGAAATCACCCAAATGGCCTTGATCAGAACTGGAATGTTTGACCTTGCTACAGGACTCAAAGTTGACATTTCATAAGTGACTCTTATGACTTCATAGCTTAGAGACAAACGGACACAGACAGCGGCCGCATATTACTGCAGCTGAGCTAAGGGATGCTTGCGAACAGCTGCAAACATTCAGCTTACACAAATCAATGACAGGCTGATTGGATCCATGGTAGTCCACTAATCCTTTGCATGTATCGAGAATTTACCTACATCTGTGTGCGTCCATGGTCGGACATCTGTCCCTAGCTCAAGTAATTCCTCAGTATGCGGTACATTTTCTGTCATTGCTTTGTTCAAGCTGAGCAGCCCCAGCTGTCCACAACCTTCTGGCAGCCAAGCCTTAGCAATAATAATGTCCATGCCTGTCTATACCTGTTCGTCCATGTGATTGAGGCTGTATATTGAAGCTGATATTCTGAAATGTTGATGTGGATTAAAAAAAAAACCTGTAGTAAGATAAATTTAAATATTGATGAAATTAACCTCTTCGGACAATGATAATTGTCTGGCTAACATCATAATCCAGTGGCTTCATTACTTTCATAGTCATGGACATGGCACAAGTAAGTAGATCAGATGTTATAACTCTTATTGGCTACATGTTCTGCCTCAAGTGTCTCCAAAGGTATTGAAGTCAGAGAGGGCCAGGGAACTATCACTTTTAGAAGAATGTCAGTACTGGCATCCACCATTTCTTTTATTAGTGCAGGTTTCCAGTAAAGCCTTGTCATTGCTATCTTAACAGCTTAGACAAAATGTTGTCCATAAAGCCAGTATAAATAGTATGAACATCCTAATGTATGTTGTTGTAGGAAACTGAACTTTCCCAAAAGGTCAATAAATCAACAAGTATACACTAGCTTTCTATACTTCTTGGAGACTTTAGTAGTGCAAGTCTCCTACTTAAGTTCTTCACATATTTCATTTGCCACAATGATTAGAATGCCAATTGTTAGTCTTCTACTAAATTTCTGGCTCTTCAGTGATGTGAGAGCAACGTATACATGGATATATTTGCAGTGACATGGTGCGATTATGCTGATTTTTCAGCGAAGGCAAAGTTTTCACTTTCTGTCCCATTTGTACTGATTTAGAAAAAGCTGTTGCTTTATATGACATGTTCTTTTTAGACTGTCGAAGAGATGAGCCATCACTACTTCTAGTCCTTAAGTGGGGAGGTGAACTGACCCCTGCAGGGCGAGTTCAAGCTGAGGAACTCGGGAGGGCGTTTCGGTGCATGTATCCTGGAGGACAAGGTAATAACATTCAGCTTCAGGGTAACTATACTAGGCATTATGCAGGAATGTGTAATGAAAATGCAATAGTTATCTTTTAATCTAGTTTTGTATAGTTAGGTTGAAAAGACACAAATCTATCTAGTTCAGTCAATAGACAATATGAATTAGAAAAATATAAAAACTCCATATACAAAACCCTATACCCACATTTGATGCAGGGAAAGGCAAAAAACCCCTGTAAAGCATGGTCTAATTTGCTCCAACAGGAATAAAAAAAGAAAATCCTTCCTGATCCAGTAAGGCAATCTGATATTCCCTGCATCATTAATATCTGGTGTTATCACTTATAAATGTTAATAGACACATTTTCTGTGCATTTAGGAACATATCCAGCTATTACAAAAAAAAATCCACTGAGCAGGCTAGAACTAGATCCTGAAAGAATGTGTTCCACATTTTCACAGCACTTACTGTGAAGAAGGCTTTTCTGTACATGCAGGTTAATACTCTTTTCTTTCTTACACACAGAGAGCCATCTTGTCCTTTGTAATGAGCCTAAAATGAATAACTGTACATTAAGTTCACTATATGTACCATTTTTGCCTTTATATTCTACATCAGTGGTCCCCAAACTGCGTCCCGTGGGCTGGATGTGGCCCTTTGCTAGCCTATATCCGGCCCGCGAGTCACCATTCTTTCTTTTGACAATAACAATGGTGCACCGATCCATCCACTGACATCAATCGATTTATACCAGTGATAGGGCGCCATTCCTCCCACTAACACCAATGATGGAGGACCATTCTTTCCACTAACACAAATGATGGAACACTGTTCCACTAATACAAGGGGTCACTATTCCTTCCATTAAAACCAAGGGTTGGGCACTGCTTACATCCACTGACGCCGGAGTATTTTCTACTCCACTGGCCATAGTCTGACCCCCCTAAAGCCTAAAGGTTTGGAGACCCTTGCTCTACATAATGATCATATCCTCCCTAATTGCCTTTTCTCAAGACAGAACAAATTCAGTTCAGCTAATCTTTCCTCTGAGCTGAGGTCCTCTGTGTCTCTTAAGTTTGGTTGCTTTTCTGTTTTTACTCTCCCCAGATCCCCATTATACATACACATTATGTACCTCTTTAATTGGAAAGTCAAAAATATTTACCCGTGCCTAACTTCTGCTATGTAAATATCAAAACAAACCCCCTCATCACAAGTGCCTCAGTTTTGTGTGATATCCACAAGTATAATCTGCAATTGCACATTGTTTTTCAGGAGACTATGCTGGTTTCCCAGGATGTGGTTTACTTAGATTACACAGTACTTACCGACATGACCTGAAGATCTACGCCTCAGATGAAGGGAGAGTCCAGATGACTGCTGCAGCTTTTGCTAAAGTATATTGATATGTGGTTTACATTTCCAGCTTTTTTGGGTGTGCATATTAGTTTTTTTTTTTCCCCTAAAAACCAAGATGGATTTAGAGTGCCTTAGGCTGGCCATACATTATACAATTATCTGCAGATTTTTGGTTTAGATTTACCAAAAACCATATAATAGGAGGACAAACCTAAACAACACTTTCAGTTGTATCCAATTAGGCAGGCCCTTGCACTACATAGTTGAAGGTAAATCTAAAGGAAATTTGGCAGAAAATCTGCAGATAATTGTATAATGTATGGCCAGCCTTACTTGGTTTTAGGTTTGCATTTTTTATCTGTTCTGATAAAAAAAAATTGGCGTTGGTCAAAATGAAAAAGAACTGTAACATTCCTGTAGAGACTAATGTGGTAACCGTATATAACCAAACTAGTTCAAAACCACCTTATAAAGGGCCCTATGGAAAGAAAGATGACTTAATAAATTGCACAATTCGATGCCTTGTGCCCATTGTCATCTTGCGTGCTGTGCAGAAGTAGCTTTTTCTTTGCCTTTGTGAATGTCATAATTTGCATATCAGTTTGGGGGCACTTTGAATTTTGAAGGACGTTATAAAGCAGGTTTGTTATAAACTACAGCTATGCAACTTTTTTCTTAGCACAGGTTTAGTTTCCTTTTAGTCTTATTGCATATTTTGTGAAGGTCAATTACATTTACATCTGTGTTTTCTGGCTGTTTTTATATGTATTTTACACAGGTAGAAGCATATTTATGAAGTGTCCAAGGACCTCTCTGTTTTAACTTTTAGCTGTCAGTTGCATCTTCCATTTCCTATAGGTAGAAAGGGTAGGAAATGCAAGGGGGAAATCCATTTGTTGCTAGAGGGAAAATATAAACAATTCTTTGAAAGTTCACACACTTAGTCTTTTTGGTTTTACCAAATTTAATTCCTAGGGCTTGCTGGCTTTGGAAGGTGAGCTGACCCCAATACTTGTGCAGATGGTGAAAAGTGCCAATATGAATGGTCTCTTGGATAGTGACAGTGACTCATTAAGTAGCTGTCAGCATCGAGTGAAGGCACGACTTCATGAAATACTTCAGCGGGATCGTGATTTTAGTTCTGAGGACTATGAAAAGGTAACTTTGGAAGATGGGAGAGGAATTTTTATATCAGTAATGCTATAAGTTATTGCTGTGCTTTTAGGGTGCTGTTTTACTTCAACGTCTGTCTTTACATAATTCAGACCTGTCGTTTTGCCTGCATAACGTCAATAATTTGCAGCTTCCTGTGTTGAAGGGCCATCTCAATATCTTCCTGCACATCTGCTTGCTGCTGAAACAGAATGTATCCAATAATAAAGTGGTAACACTATTCTTAAAAATGTTCCCTCCTCCCACCTCTTCCTCCTCCTGCATACACTGTGTAAAAAAATAAATAAATAAAATAAAACTGTATACTTAAATTTTTTCAGTTTGGTCACTTGATCCTGCAGCTCCAGCTCCCCTGTGTAATGAAATGCTTGGCAACAGTTAAGAGCTGTATGATCTATGATGTCACCCATAGACTCCCATGTCCCAGCCATTGTCGGCGCTCCCTCCTCAGCCCTGTATTCGCCACTTACTGACAGAAGGAAGCAGCAGCTGCAGGATCACGTGACCAGACCATGGACAGGTCAGGTGGCGCGCTTCTGTATCGTCAAAGGGAGTATAGTTAGCGGTAGAGAGGAGAAGAGAGCCGGGAGGTCTGTGCTGTGCCCTCTCCCCTCTCTGTATACTGGAGTGAGAAATGCACAGCTCCCATCACCTCCCTGCTCTCTCTCCTTCTTTTTCTGATCTCAGTACTGTAGTGATGATTAGGATATAGTGGGATGAGAGCTTTTGTGTTAGGGGGGGGCATTTGGATTGGGGAGGAGGAACATATTTTGTGTTGGGGGGGGGGGGGGGAGGTGGGATTTGTGCTAGGAGAGGGAGGTTGGGGGATGGGGGATTTGTGCTAGGAGGGGGGGGGGGGGACGTGGGGATTTGCGCCTGGAGGGGAGATTGGGGGTGAGATTTTTGCTAGCAGGGTGATTATGGGGGGAGAGGATTTACGGACACTGCCTCACAAACCACATTTCAGGGCTTGTTCACACCAGGCGCGTGCAAAATCACACGTTTTCCCGAACTGGATAAAAGTGTAGTCTTAATGGCAACCCCACGCATTCAGCAAATGTGATTGCATTTATGGCCGTTAAAACACATGGTACTTCAGTAGCATGTGTTTTGGTGCAGCATGCTTTTAAAGTTTCACGCTGGCACCTTTTTTGTGTGAATCACACAAATAGGGCAACCCATTAAAGCAATATGATGCCCAGGGAAATGCGCAAAATAGTGTGCATAATTCTAAAGTGTGCCCTGACTGAAAAAAGGTTAAAAAACGCTGATATAAATTACATGAAAAACGAAACGTTTTAGATCGCAAAGGAAAGACCTCCATCAGGTTCTTTTATGCTGATTTGCGTCCCACCAGGGAGATTTCCCTATGCTTCATGCTCAGAAAACACAAGAAAATACAAGGAAATCCTCTTATCTGGTATCTGAAGATTATCCCTCATCTCCTGTTTTGTGAAAAATCAAATATTTTGGATTTCCCGTTACTGATGATGTTTACCAAGACCATTAAGTATATGTATAATCACCTTCCCCCAAACCCCTCAAAAAGTCACACTTTCTCCCCAGAAAGTAACACAATATTATAACCTTTTTGAAATTACATAAACCCACTCATATTCAAATAAATAAAATTCAAAAAAATTCAAAAAAACAAAAACACAAAAATCAAAAAAAGTCCAATATAAAGTGTCCCAAAAAAATGTCCTAATATAAACAAAAATAAAAATAAAAATAGTGTCCAACAAATTATCCCAATGTTCAAACTTTATTCTCCAATAGGAAGAAATTCCATTTCATCCCGTGGTACCTCAAAAAAAACAAATTTGAATAATCTAGTGCATTACCTTTATAAATGATATATTCACTCCGTGCAAAAACACAAAACCATAAAACTGTGCAAAAACTGTATATATATCTCTCCTCTGTGCACATATGAGTTAGCTGTGACCACTCTGTGAACACTGCAACACTGTGTATCCACCAACACCAATAGTATTAGATACTATTACCCTCTGTATCCATATACCAGCATCCAATGAGATCTTCTAATTCGCTTCAAAGAAATTATTCCAAGGTCCTCAAAAGACAGGAAGGGTCTCAAGGCTCATATTCAAGGTATTGTAAAGAAATTTTAATAGCCACTTACATTAAAAATTCATTAATCCAGCTTCCAACATGTTTCTCCTATGAGTTCCATCAAACAAATGCAATCTGCCATGTGTTGACAACCCACAAAATGGCCGCGGCGACACTTCCGGTCTGCGTGCGTGCGTCACGACGTCACACCCTTAACGCGTTTCGTCACTTCCGGACTTCGTCTGACGGATGAGAGATTTGAGCAGACTTCTACAGGAGAATATGGAAAACACTGACACGAGCAAAAATAACTTGTATTCAGGCCTTTAATCACCTCCACTCAAGCCTTCTAATGATTCCTTCACGTTTACTCCTTACTGACCAGACTGCACATGCGCAGCACTCACGTGGAGTGACCGGAAATACCATGGTATTTCCGGTCACTCCACGTGAGTGCTGCGCATGTGCAGTCTGGTCAGTAAGGAGTAAACGTGAAGGAATCATTAGAAGGCTTGAGTGGAGGTGATTAAAGGCCTGAATACAAGTTATTTTTGCTCGTGTCAGTGTTTTCCATATTCTCCTGTAGAAGTCTGCTCAAATCTCTCATCCGTCAGACGAAGTCCGGAAGTGACGAAACGCGTTAAGGGTGTGACGTCGTGACGCACGCACGCAGACCGGAAGTGTCGCCGCGGCCATTTTGTGGGTTGTCAACACATGGCAGATTGCATTTGTTTGATGGAACTCATAGGAGAAACATGTTGGAAGCTGGATTAATGAATTTTTAATGTAAGTGGCTATTAAAATTTCTTTACAATACCTTGAATATGAGCCTTGAGACCCTTCCTGTCTTTTGAGGACCTTGGAATAATTTCTTTGAAGCGAATTAGAAGATCTCATTGGATGCTGGTATATGGATACAGAGGGTAATAGTATCTAATACTATTGGTGTTGGTGGATACACAGTGTTGCAGTGTTCACAGAGTGGTCACAGCTAACTCATATGTGCACAGAGGAGAGATATATATACAGTTTTTGCACAGTTTTATGGTTTTGTGTTTTTGCACGGAGTGAATATATCATTTATAAAGGTAATGCACTAGATTATTCAAATTTGTTTTTTTTGAGGTACCACGGGATGAAATGGAATTTCTTCCTATTGGAGAATAAAGTTTGAACATTGGGATAATTTGTTGGACACTATTTTTATTTTTATTTTTGTTTATATTAGGACATTTTTTTGGGACACTTTATATTGGACTTTTTTTGATTTTTGTGTTTTTGTTTTTTTGAATTTTTTTGAATTTTTGAATTTTATTATTTATTTGAATATGAGTGGGTTTATGTAATTTCAAAAAGGTTATAATATTGTTTACCAAGACCAATAGTGAAGTTTAGAAGAAAATGGCAGATAGCAATAAAGAAAAAAAATAAAAAGGGTACTTTAATGCATTGTATTTCATTGAGTAGATCAATGTCCAAATCTTCAATGATAAATGTTGTTTTGTGATATGAGGCACAAGGTGATAATTAAGATATTGTCAGGTAATTTCTCCAAATCCTAATACTAGTGTTTTCTTTTAGAGCAATGAACACCTAGTGGGGCTTCTAACCCTTTCACATTGTATCCAGCACTTAGTTTTGGCTTCACATACCCTTTAAATACAGTATTATGAAGTAGGTTATGTTCCCCTAAACAATTAACAGCTGTATTCCGTAACTAGATGAATTCTGATTGGTTACTATAGGTCAGTACTTTATAGGACTACTATTGCTGTCCTCCCCTTTTAAAAACACTAGTCTCCTGGCTGTCATAATGAATAATGTCCTTGTGCCACTGATGTGGAGCAAGTACACAGATCTGAAATTCTGACTTTACTTGCTGCATGCTTACTCCTGATCAGTGACCTAAAAGTATGGAAGAGATAAATAGCCTTGCATTTCCAGAAGGTGGTTGGCAGTTGCAACCTATATATTTCTTTCAGTACAGGTTTTCTTTTTGTATAGTAACTCCTTTTGAATAATGTCATAAGTGGCTGTTTGTGCTCGTACATGGAATGTTACAACCGAACAGTAGGTAGCCTGCCTTAGTTTTTCTATTCATTTCTTGTGGATTTATGAAATGCCAGCAAGGAATCAGCTATTGGAGCCCTGTATAACCTAGGCAGTTGTGGTAGGTGGATGCCATGGGGTTGATTTACTAAAACTGTAGAGTGTGAAATCTGGTGCAGCTCTGCATGGTAGCCAATCGGCTTCTAACTTTATCTTGTGCAATTAAACTTTGACAAAAAAAATTGGAAACTGATTGGTTTCTTTTTAGAGCTGTACCAGATGTTGCATTCTCCAGTTTTAGTAGATCAACCCCTATATGTTTTCTTTCATGTGTTTAAATGCAACAGTACACTTGTTGTCTCTCTCTTACCCAAGGTTCCTGAAATGGTGCGACAAGCAAATGTTGTGTATACTTCCTGTGTCAATATGAATCATTATCACTAAACTTCTTGTTTTACAAAAAAAAAAAAAAAAGCCCTAAAACTCTTGAAAAATTAGAACATTTTATTGAAATATTAAACTGCTTTAATTTTGTACTTTTAGCTGACACCTACTGGAAGCATATCGCAGATTAAATCCATGCAGATTATAAAGAATCCAGTTAAGACCTGTGACAAAGTGTATTCATTAATTCAAAGCCTAACATCCCAAATTCGACTAAAAATGGAAGATCCAAAATTTGCAGGTAATGTGATCTAGAATATGTGCCTTTTATAAAGCCTCCATATGTTTTTCAGTGGTTTTGTTTGTAATTACCAAAGCATCAATTATAGTAATGGGACAAGGAAATGCATGTTGCTGGTGTTTTATACAGTTGTGTTTGCTGATCTATGCCAAAAATTTAATCTGCAATGATGAATTCTGATTTAAAATGAGATGCACTGACATTTTGCACGGTTCCTCTTTTGTAGATATTGAGCTCTATCACAGTGAGACCCTGGAATTGATGCTGCGCCGATGGTCCAAACTGGAAAAAGATTTCAAAACAAAAAATGGAAGATACGATATCAGCAAGATTCCTGATATTTATGATTGTATAAAGTACGACGTGCAACATAATGGGTCATTAAAACTGGAGAACACAATGGAATTGTATAGGGTATCCAAGGCACTAGCTGATATTGTTATTCCTCAGGTAATCTGGCTATACTTAACTATAGTGGGTAGAAGTGAACTGATCCCTCAGTCTGGCTGTGGGTCTTTGGCTGTCCCAAGCCAAAGTGATCACATATCTTTATTGCTTAAGAGGCTGAAGTCTGTCTGATATTTCCCTGGAAACAAAATCAGGGGTTTCTCTATCTTCCGATTCATTCCAGTGCCAAGAGCAGCTGTTATGCCTTGACTGAGGAAGCAGTACTTTTTACTTCCTTTTATGAAACAGATCAGCAGCAATCCTGGGGATCGTTGCTGATCTCCAATTATTAGTGGTTTAGGAGACAGAGATGACCAGCGGAGAACATGTTCTCCACTGATCATCTCAGGACACAGATGGCCAGTATATGAAGGAGCGATGTCAGCCTTTCACTGGTGATCTGTGTTCTCCCTCCAGATTCTCCAGCCCAGAGCTGGAGAATCGGGGGAACCGCAAACGCAGAAGCGATAATTTACCGCAGCTTAGTAAACAGTGTTTGACTGAGCTCTTACTGTAATCTCGCGAGATTATAGTAAAAGCAGCCGTTTTGCAGCGTTTGTAGATCGCTTTTCCCTTCATTTGGAGAACTGATCTTCACCGCTTCATAAAAAGGCATTCACAGGAGAACTGTGTTCTATGAGAATGCTGGAGAACTGAGCAGCAGCCATTTACCACTGCATGAAAAAAGGACACCATAGTACCGTATTTTCCGGCGTATAAGACGACTGGGCGTATAAGACGACCCCCTAATTTTCCTGCTAAAATATAGGGTTTGAGCTATACTCGCCGTATAAGACTACCCCTCTTCCAACACACACCAAATAAAAATGAAAAAACATCAGATTTGATTTCAATATGGTATGCTATTTCAGTATGGTATTCCAATGATGGGGTGCTATTCCTCCCACTGACACCAATGATGAGGCACTACTCCTCCCACTGACACCAATGATGGGGCACTATTTCATCCACTGACACCAATGATGGGGCACTATTCCTCCCACTGATACCAATGATGGGACACTATTCCTCCCACTGACACCAATGATGGTGCCCCATCATTAGTGTCAGTGTGTGAGGAATAGTGCCCCATCATTAGTCAGTGGGAGGAATAGTGCCCCATCATTAGTCAGTGGGAGGAATAGTGCCCCATCATTGGTGTCAGTGGGAAGAATCGTGCCCCATCATTGGTGTCAGTGGGAGGAATAGTGTCACATCATTGGTGTCAGTGGGAGGAATAGTGCCCCATCGTTGGTATCAGTGGGAGGAATAGTGCCCCATCAGTGGGGAGAACAGTGCCTCATCGTTGGTGTCAGTGGGGGAGGAACAGTGCCTCATCGTTGGTGTCAGTGGGAGAGGAACAGTGCCTCATCGTTGGTGTCAGTGGGAGAGGAACAGTGCCTCATCGTTGGTGTCAGTGGGAGAGGAACAGTGCCCCATCGTTAGGGGGAGAGGAGCGACTGCTCCTTCTTCCAGTTCGGCCGCTCGATTTTTGCGGGGCCGCTCGTCTCCGCCTCCTCGCCGGTGATTGGTCACCTGTGTGCCTTTCCAGTGCTGACGCCCAATCACCGGTGAGGAGGCGGAGCCGAGCGGCCGCGTGACCATCGAGCGGCCGAACTGAAAGAAGGAGCAGCCGCGCTTCCTGGACCGGAGCCAGGTAAGGTACAGCAGCCCCTCTGCCCACCCCTGTACTTAGTGTCCGTTGGAGGAGGAGGGGGGGCGGCGCCGCGTCGCCCCTCGAAAAAGTGCCGCTCTGACACCGGCTCGCATCGGCGTATAAGACGACCCCTGACTTTTCAGAAGATTTTCAGGGGTTGAAAAGTTGTCTTATACGCCGGAAAATACGGTACTTTCATTATTTTCTGTACACCAAAACAGAGGAAGCAGACTGCCTCTGCTTAGAGGGAGAAAATCATCTTACAAGCTGTGATAAAGGGCTATTTTTTGAAGGTGTGATCATTTGGGATGGTAGAAACCACTTAAATATCTCAGGCAATGCATGAAATTGGGAGCTATACTTTTCTTTTACTTAGGAATATTGACATTGTTTATGATCATTAGTCACCTAGAGCACCCCAACTTCCTCTAATAGCATAAATGCATTTTTTTGGTCATTTTACAAAGATATTTAAAAAAATCTGTGATGATCGCTTAAATGAATACCTTCTAAATGATGGCCCTACTTGGCGCAATGTTTATGTGCATGTTTTACCAAGCCTAAAAACTGGGGGGCTTGATTGGGCTATTTATGCCAATTCATAGTTGTGCCGTGATTAAAAATTCCACACTTCAGAAAACCAGAGAGTTTATATAAATCTGAAGGCATTTGCAACAAACCAAAAGACGGGTTTTACAAATGACATTTATCACAAATGCATGACAATAAAAAATGAGTTTAATTTTGTTTCCAGCAGTCTGTATGCTGTATTGAATTGCAACTCATAAGTTCTATGACAGGCTCACGGTGAAACAAAATTATCTTTTATCATGCATTGTCTCTTAAATAGCATAGTTTCAGAAATGAAAAGTATGGGAAGTGATAATCAAAGTATGAGGTACTGGTACCGGCATTCTGAATGAGTTATTTCAGTTTTGTAAAACTGGCAGTGCTGTAAGATGAAACCCTTGAAGGTTAGGATTCTAGCACAAATAGGGTGATTTCCATCCAAAAGACCAAATTTTGTGATGACTCAGTTCCTAATACTGTGAATGATTTCTTCTGTTTCACCTTGAACTTTGAATAAATTGAACCATGTAGGGCAGGTAATAGAATGGTATTTCACGTATGCATCCTAATGTTTGCCTCACTGAGCTTTTTAAGACCAGTTTATATTCTAAAATATAATTGCTGGCTCAGGTGTGTGTATAACATTGACTCCCTTGTGTTTTAGAAGTGGCTGTTCTAGCTTGCATAATATATTAAATGGTAATCCAATAACACAGTTTGGTACCCCAGCCTACAGTCAAGAGCTAAAAATTGCATACGTTTTGTACCAACCATACCACATCAGCACTATTATAGCAGAGATCTGAAGCAGCTACATATTTCTCTGGTGATTTGTAGTTTGGTACAGGGCTGCTTTTGTAGATGGCTGGAATAAGTTTTTCTATAGCTTCAAATCATTGAAATCATTCGCTACTGAGCCTGGCAACTTTTTTTTTTTTTTTTATAGTTCGCCTCAAAAGTAAAAAAAATGTCCTTGCTAAGAATAACTCTTAAGGGAGAATTTAATAAAGCTGGAGTAAACAGAACCTGGAGCAACTGTGGCTAGTAACAGTTAAGCTTTCAAAATGAAAGCTAGAAGCTGATTGGTTGTCAAGCAGAGCTGCTGCAAATTCTGTTTGCTCCAATCTTGGTACATTCCCCTTAGTGCTCATGTTGCATAGCCCTTAAGGCAGCTATTTTTTAGTCTGTGGTTTTTTTTTTCTTCTTCAGTTTTGAGTCATTGTTCCAGAAGGATATAAGCTTGAGCTTGGTAAATTAGATGTTGAAATAACTGTAATTTTATGTGGTCTGGCTACCACTGCAATTACTTTGAAGTAGAACTATAGGCATAACCTTTTTTTTTTTTTTTTTCATTTTTGGATACAGTAAGGGAGGGTTATAACCCTTGTCAGTTTATTTTTTTGCCGTGTCCCATTGGGGAGGTTTACCATCACTTCCTGTCCGATAGCCAAAACAGTAAGAGAGAGTAAATCCCTGCAAATGAAGGGAATTCCCTGGGGACCCCCAGATCTTCAGAATTAGCATCCCCATTGTAAAATGTACCCTCTATTACTTTTCTGGGGACAACCCAAAATTGGTGTTTCTTTTGATGATAATGATAAACAGGACAAATGGAATGGGTGAATCTTCTAATGGGGGGCATAGGCAGTAATAAAACTGACAGGTATTCTGATCCCTCTCCACTCTGTCCAAAACTAATTTATATATATATATATGTATGTATAAAATGTGTTTTTTTTGTTTTTTTTTTCATGTGTTGCATTGTTTTTATTTAATTCATTAACACTTTAAATATAAATGATTTGGTTTTGTCAAGTAAATGGAAACCAAACGTGCAAATCTTAAAATTGTGCACATGTGAATTCACAAAAAATGATGGTACCCAAAATTCTCCATAGGTGACACTTTAAACGCCTTTACAGGTTATCAGTTTAGAGTTACTCCTGAACTATGACCCTAGAAATGTTACTCTCGAGGCTTATTTCAGAATGGAAACATTTCCAACTGGCTGTCTCAGTAAGTCTTACGTCCCTGGAATTCCCTTCTGCTACTAGCTCATGATCTCTTCAGCAACTATGAACCTATCGCAGATTATGCTCCCCTAGATTCTTCATATCTAGCTAATGCCCCATAAGGTTTTTGATTACATTTCAGCTTTAACTAGGAGTCTATAAACCTCATTCTTAATTATGGTCATTACATGATTTGAATTGTGTTTTCTGAATTCTAATATTGATTATATGCTTCCAGTGCCTTGTTGAACTTGCTGACTTGTTGAATGATGATGTGGAGTTTCTGTCCCAGTGGCATTATAGAAAGCACATCATCAATAGAAGTATATATAAAGGAAATCATAATGTTAAGTAACAAATAGTCAGGGTTATTATATTGTGCACATAAAGCCGGTGCATAAGACTGTACTTTAAATTGTTTTGGGCAGAAAAGCATAGGACATTTACTTTTTGTGTTCTATTTTAGGAATATGGTATATCCAAAGCAGAAAAACTGGAGATTGCTAAAGGTTACTGTACACCTCTTGTTCGAAAGATTCGCTCTGATCTACAAAGAACACAAGATGATGACACAGTAAATAAGCTTCATCCACTGTAAGAAGGTTTTTTTCCTTTGTTTCCAGATATTACCATACTGTATTAGCACTTACAGAAAAGCATGAGCTGTCACAGCTTGCCATTAATGATGACCTGTCGCCATTAATCTGTAGTTTTCGTTCACCATTTAGACATAATTGGTCAAAGTTCTTAAGACAGCTGAAACCGACCCCTGTCCTCACCAAATAGACATAATGGTGTTTTTTTCTTTAGTGTCTGACAACCTACAGTTGGAAAAATACCTGAAAAGCACCTCTGCTTTCGTGCCAAAATAGCTAAAACACACAGGAAAAGCTGGCATCTTTTGTTTTTCAGGTATTCTCGTGGTGTGATGTCTCCAGAGCGGCACGTGCGCACACGTTTGTATTTTACCAGCGAAAGTCATGTTCATTCACTACTGTCAATTCTTCGTTTTGGAGCGCTCTGTGATGTAAGTAGTTGGTTTTAAAAAACGAGGGGCGTTCAAGTCAAACCGGAACTTTTAATTTTGCAGGTTTAAAAGGGGATGCTAGCATAGCAGTAGTACATGCAGTAGTAATTGGCAAGTGTGTCCTATTACTGATAGGCGGCGCACATGTTGCTGGTCAGTCCAGAGACCATTAATCAAGATGGCAGACAACAGTGTTAGGGCGTGCATGGAACCGTGTGTGGTGATGAAGTTTCTTGTGAACAAAGGAGTAAAACCCGCGAATATCAAAAGACTTCAAGTACAGAACAGTGATGAGACGCTCAGCCGCAATAAGACATTTGAATGGTGTAAACGTTTCAAAGATGGCTGTACGTCTGTCAGTGGCGATCCCGGCAGTGGTGGTTCTCAGCCCACAACAATCATTCCTGTGAACAATCAGCATGTGCAACGCCTGATCCTGGATAATCGACGCATAACCTGTCGTGAAATTACACAAGAGACAAATCTTTCTGTGGGAACGGTGAACAAAACGATGAAGAAGTGATGTAGGCTGTCCTAGGATGGTTTAGGCATACTGACAAATGCCATAGCTTATGCTAGCATAAGTTTATAAATGTAGCAGGGGAGCATGTCGAAAAATAAATGCAGTTTCCATTCCTTCAATTGTGGTCTTTTATTCTATAAACTAAAAAGTCCCGGTTAGACTTGAACACCCCTTGTACAATAAATGTACATCTCTGTTGTGACTTTAAAGCTTTTTAATTGTTAGTGTTTTCCTAATTGATTATATGTATGCCAGAGGGTTAATGATTTTGTATAATTAAAGAGAATGGGGCTTAAAACGATATTAAACTCTAAAACAATCATTTATTATATTGCAGCTTACCGATTCTTTGATATGGTGGCTGCATTATTTTTATCTTTATATTGCCTTTGCAATTTTATTTTCCTTTTGTGTTTGCGGTCCATCTAAAGTGCCACTTAAAGGGTGTATGCTGACAGGGGTGCTTACAATGCTCAGCTTTTATTCATTTATGTAAACCCTTATCCCAAAATATATATATATATTGCTGCAAGTGCCTAACAAAAAAAAAAGCATTAGCTGCAATTCATTTTTAATTTGTTAGTCAGATTTCTCCATCCAGAGTGGAGACACACTGAGACAGGAAGTAAAAATAAAGGGGGGGGAGCCTAAAAAAGCAAAGTAATGCAGCCACCACATTTTAAGGGATAGGTAAGCTAGAGTACATTCATTTTTTAGTTTTAGGGCTTAATACTACCTTATCTTTTCTAAGTGAACATGCTCTCCTTCTTCTGATCTGTATTGTGGCTTTTTCTTTGTTCTCTATATTGAAAGTTCCTTGGAAAGGAAGGTTATAGGATGTTCTAGTATCTGGTGAACATTATCTGACTTACTATATGTAATTGAGCCTAATTTAAATGGAGAAATCTACTTGCAGTACCCTAAATAACACTCAAATATTAAATCGGCTATGATGTAGCCCAAAATGACCAAAGAATGTCGGCAGACAGAAATATATTAGACAGATCTTGATTCTCGAAAATAATACCTGCTTGGCCTGACGTATATCTTTACTCCCAAAAAAAAAAACTACTTAGCCTGCCCCTTGAGGAGATGGGCAAAAGTAGTAAAACATTACACTTGCTGTTCTTTGGGCATCTTATTGGAAGAAACCCCCTACTCTAACAAAAAAATTTGCTAATGTAATAAAAAAAAACTAGAAAAAACTAGCATAAACGATCAGATCTTACACAGATTATACAGTGTTATAGTTCAAACATGTTTGGATAATTTTGTTCTACTGTTTTGCAAAATTACCCTATGGCAGGCAATAAGTCAAAGGTATGTTATAGTGAGAAGAGGAAAAGTAATCGGTTTGAAAGATGGAGTATGAGAACAAGCAAAAAAGCCATATCCAGCTTTCTTGGACCCATATTTTTTGTAAGCTCATAAGAAAATGAAAAGCATTATAGAGAGCACAAATTCTGAATACATGGCAATATTGCAGTTAGTACATGGTCACATAATGTGTATCTAGTTTACACTGAACCAAAAAAGTATATTGTTTTAGGAGACAGGACTTTCTCAGTGCCAATAACAACTCTGCCGATTACATAAAAAAAAATTTGTGTATCAAAAGAAGATTTTATTATTACAAAAAATGTTCTATTTAAAAACAACATGAAATCAGACATATTCACAAAGATTCCCATAGAACTGTAAGGCTATACCCATGCGTTTGGTACTCATTATTTATATATCAAAACATGTTTCTTCATATATCAGCACATGCTATTAGATTGATGCAGGAAGGACACATGGGAAGCAATTTCACAGTTGATGTGTGTCTACATCTTTCGCAGCATATAGCTGCTTCTTCAGGAACGATGGGAATCACAACATCTACAGAAAACACAAGACAATGTAATACATATATAATACATCAAGTAACCCTATCACTGGGCAAGGGTTTGAAGGACTTACCCGAGGTTAGAGATTGGACCAGTTTCTTATTGGACAGCAATATGAATTGCTAATGTTCCAAGAAATCAAAGAATACCAGATTATAAACAAACGATGCATAATTCCCAGAAAAATATGAGAGTTGATTTACCAAATGCAAATAGTCTGTGCACTGCAAGTGCAGTTGCTCTAGATCTGAGGGGAAGCTCTGAAATAAGAGGAAGCTGTTTTTGTATTTTACATGCATGTGATTGGGTATTCTTTGCAAAGTGAAGCTTTATCTCATTTACTGAGCTCTGGAGTAAGTGCACTTGCAGAGTGCAGTGTATGTGTAAATCAACCCCACTGTCCCCTTTATATACAGCAGTGGTTCTCAAGCTTCCTAATGCCGTGACCCTTTTATACAGTTCCTCATGTTGTGGTGACCCCCAACCATAAAATTGTTTACCCAGTAATTATAATTCATGAAGTGTTGTTTTACCTCCAACACTGCTGCTTTCAGCACAGTAGCTGCTTTTAACAGAGTAGCTGCTTTCAACACAGCAGCTGCTTTCTACACAGTAGCTGCTCTTTACACATCAGAAATATGTGTTTTCCGATGGTCTTAGGCAACCCCTGTGAAAGGGTCGTTCGACCCCCAAAGGGGTCGGGACCCACAGGTTGAGAACTACTGATATACAGCTATATCCACTGCAAGTCATCCAAAGAGCACACATACAGCATATATAGGATTGCACATCTATATCTTCATAGTAAATGCACACAGTAGCTTTATGTTTGGGAAGTATTTGTGCTCTTCTACATGAGAAAAGTGTAAAAACAATCTGATGAATGTGTGCAAAGCAGTGCTGCCATACTTTCCATTTTGATTTGTAGGAGACGAAGGATGAGCAGTGGAAAAGGGCGATGGACTACTTGAACTTTGTGAATGAACTGAATTACATGACACAGATAGTTATTATGCTGTATGAGGACCCAAACAAGGTAAATGGACATGTATGCTGAGCTTGTTAGTAGCTGAATGCAGATTGTATAGTGAATCACCATGGCTCATTGTAATTCTATGTAGGATCTGTCATCAGAGGAGCGTTTCCATGTAGAATTGCACTTTAGTCCAGGTGCAAAAGGCTGCGAAGAGGATAAGAATTTGCCTTCAGGGTTTGGATACAGGCCAGCATCAAGAGAGGTTTGTTTTGAATTTAATCCTATCTCTGCTAATATAATTCCTTAAAATGAGTTCCATTGGCTTTGAAAAGCAGGATTTTGTTTTACCATGGAAAGCCAATTAAATCGCTAAATAAAGCCAGCTAAACATTTCCCAATTTTTTTTTTCAATGGCAGAGCAACCAATCCGCAGTTAGGAACTGTTGACAGTGCAGAATAGTGGAAGCTTTATTACTTAAAGTGTTACTAAACCCAGCACGGAACCCTGCGTTCACTACATCTGGTCTCCCACAGTACACAGAACATGGAAATGCAATTCTTGTAATAAATATAAACTTCTAAATGCCTTTTCTCAGCAGTATATAGCAGGCTTGTGACTTCTGTCAGTGTCCAAATGTGCACTGGTTAATCTTGTAGGAGGAGTTTTCATTCTGCTCTGACTGTTCTGTGAGGCTGCATGACCTCTGACCCTCTCTCTGGACAGTGCTGATTGGCCCTATGTTGATCACATGCACCCTCCCAAAGAAAACACACACACTAGTAATACACACTAAACTGAGCATGTGCAGAAGGACTCCTGGAGCTCTGTACTATCAGCAGATGGATTGGGGACAGTAGGAGAAAGGAAGGATCAGAGAAGACAGGATCAAACAGCCTTTTTACACAGTGCGAAGGATTAACCCCTTAGGTTCCACAAGGAGTATAACAAGCATTCTTTTCTGCATATACAGACTGATTTTACTGTTGTGGGTTTAGTAACACTTTATAGGTAATGGGGTGTGTGTATATATGTGTGTGTATGTATGTATGTGTATGTACATATATATATATATATATATATATATATATATATATAGGATATAAAAAGTCTACACACCCCTTTTTTAAAATGTCAGGTTTATGTGATGTAAACAAATTAGACAAATAAGTGATTTCAGAACTTTTTCCACCTTTTTAATGTGACCCATAAACTGTATAACCCAATTGAAATCTTTTAGGGGGGAAAGTAAACCTAAAAAATTAAAATAATGTGGTTGCATAAGTGTGCACACCCTCTTATAACTGGGGCTGTAGCTGTGTTCAGAATTAAACAATCACATGCAAAATCATGTTAAATAGGAGTCAGTACCCACCTGCCATCATTTAAAGTGCCTCTGATTAACCCCAAATAAAGTTCAGCTGTTCTAGTAGGTCTTTCCTGACATTTTCTTAGTCGCATCCTACAGCAAAAGCCATGGTCCATAGAGAGCTTCCAAAGAATCAGAGGGATCTCATTGTTAAAAGGTATCAGTCAGGAGAAGCATACAAAAGAATTTCCAAGGCATTAGATATACCATGGAACACAGTGAAGACAGTCATCATCAAGTGGAGAAAATATGGCACAACAGTGACATTACCAAGAACTGGACGTCCCTCCAAAATTGATGAAAAAACGAGAAGAAAACCGGTCTGGGAGGCTGCCAAGAGGCCTAAAGCAACATTAAATTAGTTGCAGGAATATCTGGCAAGTATTGGATGTGTGGTACATGTGACAACAATCTCCCATATTCTTCTTATGTCTGGGCTATGGGGTAGAGTGGCAAGACGAAAGCCTTTTTTTATGAAGAAAAACATCCAAGCCTGGATAAATTTTGCAAAAACACATCTGAAGTCTCCCAAAAGCATGTGGGAAAATGTGCTCTGGTCTAACTTTTTGGTCATAATTCCAAAAGAGATGTTTGGTGCAAAAACAACACTGCACATCACCAGAAGAACACCATACCCACAGTGAAGCATGGTGGTGGACTCATACCCAAATAGACTTAAGTGCTAGAATCAAATCAAAAGGTGCTTCAACAAAGTATTAGTTTAAGGGTGTGCACACTTATGCATCTGTATTATTTTTGTGTTTTATTTTTACTTCCCTCCACCTAAAAGATTTCAGTTTCTTGTTCAACTGAGTTGTACAGTTTATAGGTCACATTAATGGTGGAAAAAGTTCTGAAATGATTTATCCTTGTCTCATTTTTTTACATCACAGAAACCTGACATTTTAACAGGGGTGTGTACATTGTGTGTGTGTGTGTGTGTGTCACAATGGCTAAGTGGTTAGCACTTCTGCCTGGCAGTGCTAGGGGCATTGGTTCGATTCCCAATCACTGCACCACCTGCCTGGAGTTTGCATGTTCTCCCTGTGCCTGCGTGGGTTTCCTCCAGGTACTCTGGTTTCCTCCCACACTCCTAAGACATGCTGGTAAGTTAATTGGCTCCTGTCTAAATTGGCCCTAGTTGTGTATGTATGAATGTAAGTTAGGGACCTTAGATTGTACGCCTCTTGAGGGTTAGGGACTGATGTGAATGTACAATATATATGTAAAGTGTTGCGTAAATTGACTGCGCTATATAAGTACCTGAAATAAATAAATATAAATAATATATAGATCTAAATCGAAGGTGATTTTAGGAATCTCTGGGGCTTTTAAAAACAAAAGAGGCTTTATGGCAACTTAAACGTGTAATATTTGTATCATTGCGTTATTTATCTCCTCCTCCCCTCCCTGCCTGTCTCCAGCACCGCACCCAGGGACTAGCAGGGAGGAGAGAGACCTTGCAGTGTAATGAGCACCGTTCGGCTGCTACTCAGGAAAGGGTGTGTCAGGGCTTATACTTTATCCCTTTTGCTGCCAGAGCTGTTTTTGCATTTTTCGCTGCCAGAGCCGTTTTGCTTTTTTTGCACATGTTTAAAAAATCATTTTAGTCCTGAAGATTACATAAAACCCCCAAACATATATTTTCTGAAAGCAGAGACCCTAGAGAATAAAATAGTGGTAGTTCCAATTTTTTATGTCACATGATATTACTGCAAAATTTCAGTAAACAATTTAATGAATCAAAGTAAATTTTAGGGCACGAAAAAGCAATAAGTTACCCTATTTTTTGTAAAATATAAAAGATGAGGTCGAATAAATTGATATCCAACTTGTCAAACCTTAAATTTGCGTGTGCTTGTTAAATGGCTACGAATTTCAGTACCCTATATTTTCTATACATTTAAAGCCCCTTATAGGTCATCAGTTTAGCGATACAGAGGAGGTCTGGTGCTAGAATTATTGCTCTCATCCTGGTGTGTGCAGTGATATGTAACATGTGTAATGCAACCGACGGTTTCATGCGTAGGCGCCCCAGCATGTGCTTTTACGTTTCTACGTGCGTATATGTGGGGGTGGGTGCCTCAATATTTTTTTGTGGGAGATAGTATGTGCTTGGGTGTAATTTTCATTTTTTACAATTAAAAAAAAAAAACTTTTTTTTTTTTTTTTACTTTTTTTTTTACAGGTTCTCTTTGACAGTTTCTCTTTGAGACATCCAAGGTCTAAAAGACCATGTCTCCCCTCTGCTCCACTGAATTTAATGCAGTGCACATTGCACTGCATTACATTCTTTCCCAGGGATAGCATTACAATCTCTCAACGAGGACCCGGAAGTGACATCATAACGTGACTTCTGGGTCAGCACAAGAAGGGGAGCAGACTTGTCCGCTCTTCTCCCTCCCCTCTAGCCGATGGCGAGTCAGGCCCGCATATGGGCAAGCGGAGCCTGGGAAACCTCACGGTGTGGGCACAAAGAGACTGGCACTGTGTGGAAGCAGATGGCGGCAGCGCTGCCGCTGATTGCTTCCACCTGACACGTGAGCCCTGCTGCGTGTGTGTGTACACTGCAAAGGTTTTAGGCAGACTGAAATGTAAAGAGAGAATGCTTTTCGAAAATATATTTTTCTTTTTTATCAATTTGATACATTTTTATACATCTTGCTTGTCAACAGTGTTATTTTGTATTCATATAGTTACACTTTATATTACATTTGTTATTGCCCACACTTGAACCAAGATTTTTAGAATGTTTCTCCTGCAGCATACTGTTGTATATAAATATTTATTATAGATACTTGTATAGCTCCGCCAATTTATGCAGCACTTTACAAATATATTGTACATTCACACCAGTCCCTGCCCTCAAGGAGCGTACAATCTAAGGTAGGCCATAGACTGAGCAAATTCCATGGTTGCAGGAAAGAGATTTGCTTCATTTCTCTCCAGCAACACAGAAAGTGCTGACAGGGATCTCTCCCGCAGAGCCTTTGTGTTCTCCCGGAGGCGGAGCCGTCCCTGCCAGGTGAAGACAGTGATTATTGCTAGTAGCTATAATAGCTGCTAGTGATAATCGCATGTAAAATCCAGTAGGTTGGTTGTCTGAAAGTTGAACGATCACTTGGGTTCATTCATTCTGCCTTCACATTGATGGCTCGAATTCGAACGATCTATGGCCGGCTTAACTCACTTTCATACACACACATACTGGGGTCAATTTAGGCAGGAGGAGTGGGTGGAAACTGGAGGAAACTCACGCAGGCAGAGGGAGAACATGCAAACTCCAGGCAGGTAGTGCCATGGTTGGGATTTGAACCAACTACCCTAGGCGAAAGTGCTAACCACTTAGTCACTGTGTTTTTTTACTTCTGATACTGAGTCCATAATACCATTATTAAAATGTAACGTTTTTTGGGAAATACATCATGTGAGCATGCTCTGTATACATGAATACAATCACATACAAATTTTCACTTCTGTAAGCAGCTTTACATGCCACCTGCGGCTTTCCAGCTGTGGAAAAACTCCTATATTTTTATGTCGGACACTGCCGGTGCCTCCAAGCATCTGTGAATGAGGCCTAACATTGCTACACACATTGGATGGGTTTATGCAAGTACATTCTTTGATTTTACTTTTACAATTCTCTTATTTTTCTTTTTTTTTTTAAATAGAGTGAAAGCTCCAAGAAACACATCCACGGCAATGACAGTGATGAAGAGTCTGGCATGTGCAGAAGAGATGAGCCTGACAGATCCATGGTGATGTTTAAACCTATGGTGTCTGATCCTATTTACATACACAGGAAATCACCTTTACCGCGTTCCAGAAAGATAGGTTCAGTGGAGGTAAGTGCCCTCCTCTACTTGACAGTATGACTATCATTTTATCATGGCAGTCTGGGTAATCTTTTCTTCTTTATAAACTCCTCTTAAACATCATTTTGTCACGTCTTCCTTTAATGTGGCTTGTTATAGGATTATTCCTTTCTGTTTGATATCAGACATTTTGTTTATGAATTGAGACAAACCACTCTAGTCAGTAAGTTAATGGAACTGCCTTGCATATTACTCGAAGATGACAATTTGCACACTATCAGTAAATGTGCACATACAAATATGTAGACCATATAATGCACAGCACATTAAGAGGAAACACTCCTTTTTATATTATTGTTTCTGCACTTTATTGGTTTATGTAAAACTGTTGTGTGTCATTTAAGTCTTACTCAGAATTGTTTGTGGCCTGTTCCTAATTTGCCCATTAAACCCAATCAAAATGCTAACCTCGTATGTGTCAAAAGCAATCACCAAAACATTATATCCTGATCTTCTTTTGAGTCCGTGATTTATTTACTCTGTTCTTGGCACATGGCTACAAAGATCATTAATTTTTGTTCCATTATTTCTCTATAATCTCTTCCTAAATAATGCTTCTAATACATTTATAAGTCTGGTTTGTAGTATTAGCTATTTGCTTACTCTCATGCCACACATTAAAGGTTATTTTATGTTTTGTAGTCTAGAAACAAGATTTTTTTTTTGTTTTTGTTTTTTTTGTTTTCCTGGTCATTTGGCTTTGTTTCTAACTTTGCATGCTTTGCTGTTTTTGCCCCTTTCTCACTTCTAGGAAGAGAGCCCCCTGAGTGTGTCTAGCCCAGAGTGTATCGGTACCTGGATGCATTACACCAGTGCTGTGGGTTCTGGGCGTCGAAGACGCAGATCAGGGGATAAAATCACTTCTTCCCCTGTGTCCCCTAAATCATTGGCTTTCACATCCAGTATATTTGGCTCATGGCAACAGGTTTTTAAACTTTACTTCACTAAACTTTTTTTTCTCTTAAGCACAAAAACAAATCAGCGATGGTATTAAAGGACATCTAATCACCTTTGCGTTTGTGTTCTCTCTGTTTAGTAGTATATTCTATGTTAATCTGTGATTTAATTTTTTTCATTCCTCCTCAGTGTAAAATTGTTAGCTTTGTACATATGTCAATTAGGAATCCAAATTACAGTAACTTACTGTATAACCAAATACATATATTTAAAAAACACCTTTGGCTTAGCTGTCCTTTAAGACTAATGTGGCATCAAGTAATCTGGCAATCTTTTAAAAATAGTTTGGCAAAAGTGATGCTGTGGGGGTCAAAATATATTTTCTTTATCCAAAGTGATCATGTGTTTAGTGCCTTGATATTAACTGTGTAAGGGGTGACAATCCATTACTAATCATACCTTCCTGACAAATTAGTACCTAATGTATGGACAGCTAACAACAGTGCTTCTTCCATAAATCTGCCATATTTACAAATAAGTCACATGCAAGCAAGCTATAGACTTGGCCCAGAGTGAACCATCACACAACAGTAAAAGCTTCTTAACAAGTGAAATTAATATTAAGTAAGCAAATCTGAAACTTAGAAATGGCTGTGATTACCAGACAACATTTCTCTTCGTGCTGGGTATGGGAGCTGTGACCATTCAGCTGGTTTAAAAAATGCAAGCTTGGAGCTGTCACATTTATCCTCCATTTTTTTTCTCAGTCATTGACCCACTGAAAATAATTGCATATCAGAGGTTCCAGTACTTCACTGGCTGAATCTTTGTTAGAAGACACTCAAATGTGAATCATCGGTTGGGGTGTTGGCCCACAGCTTGTACTTTCAAAAATAAATCAGCAAAGACAACTTCCATAGTGTCATGAAAGATTTCCTATGAAGTAAATATGGGGCGTGTCATTCTAACTTCTCAAAATGCTAGCTGCTTGGCTGTTCTTTAATATTTGAGTCACTTATCTGGAATAAGTATGCATGTTGAAAGTCAATGTAAAGTTGGAAGTCTACGTCTGCACCTTGTTCTGGGTCTATGATGCATGGTATTAAAGTAAGAGTGTCAGCATGACAATCAGCCTCTAGCTTAAGAAAATAGGAAGTCCGCAATGACACCTTTCATGTTTCTTTCAGAAATTTTATTTTTTAATGAGAATCTGTCAACCAAAAAGAAAAATGGAAAAAAAAAAAAAAACAGGCAGTCTGCTGCAGGTATTAAATGCATGCACTTAGACATACCTGCAGCAGGCTCTGATACCCTGCCTTTATGTCAGAAACTCATGTCATTCTGACATACTAAACTTTGATGCTTTCTAATGGTGCTGACGTTTTCCTGCCTCCTGCAAATTCCTTTTAGATAGCAAGGCAGCCCACCATAGTGACTGGTCTATAGGAATGTGCAGGAGTGTTGGATAGCAGCAAGCTCATGGAAGAGCTGGGACCATGTTTGTCAGAATGGCCAGGGATAATACAGGCCGCTGTAGGTATGAGCAAGAACTTGTTTGTGTCTACACTTTATACCTACAGCAATCTTTCCCAATGACATGTTCTCTTGCAGTAAGCTATCATAAGATATAGTAATAGAAATGATTTTTTTCGCAGGCTTTCCCATCTTCAGTGCTGTCCTGGAAAGTTCTGCAATCAGGCTGTCATTTTCATATTATTGTAAAGGTTTTAAAATCGAAGCGCACATAGTGAGCTTTTGCTGATCTTGGCGGCTCATCCTACAATTGTGCACTCTTGAGTCGGTCCATACCTTGCCGTTAGGTGTCATACTGTTCACTTTCTAAATTATGTAGAATAATGGTTGAAAGCCAGCTTTGAATTCTTCATTTCAGCGATATAGCAGCTGATTCATTTAAAAGTTGGCCTTTGTGCTGTTTCAAATTTTGCAATAGCATTAAAAGTTCTGGTCAGTGGCTCTAAGTAATGATTCAATATGGCCCATGCCAGAACTTTCGTTTGGTCAACAGGTTGCATTCAATTACTATTTTGATATTTGTCCTGCTAGATATGGACTTCTGGCCCTTGCTCTTAAAGTATATGTAAACCCTCACCTTGTAAAACAACCCATTCTGTTTAAACTAGAAATGAAAGTCAAAACATTTGTGCATAGATATAAAAAAATATAAATAACTTTTTCCCAGTTTTATTTAAGTGATCACATATCCTCTATGCTCCTCATGCAGCTGAGAACAGAGAACTGGGGGAGGAGAAACAGCAGAACACTGAACTTCCCAGTGAAAGGCTGGGAGGTGGAGGGGCAGCTGTGTTAGCAGGCTGATCATTGGAGGAGAGCACATTGAGTTCCCAGCACAGCTAGAGAACTGACCACACTTTGTTCTCATACCTAGTGTAGTCAGTTTTAATAGGAAAGCAGAGCGACTGGCAGGAAGCAATACAAAGAGAACAGGATATTTTCTCATACAAGTAAATGGTACAGAAGGCACATATCAGGAATAGGAAATGTTGGGTTTACATACTCTTTAAGCATTTCACAGATAATGGAAGAGGTTCTGCTTCACATTCCCTTTTTTGCTAAGGGTTTCTCTGTCTGTCTGCCTGTACAGCTGAGGCTCTTTCAGGAAAAAGGGTATGACTTTTACATTGGGTACAAACTGCAAGCTGTCCTCCACTTTCTTTATAGGGCTCATGCATGGACTATAGTGACTTTGTGTTTTGACATTTTTAAACTGCTTGTTTCAAGCTTTTTCTGTGCACTTTCTTCCAAACAGGATGTCTTGTTATACAAATGTGCACATGGGTTTGCAGAAATGAACGCTCTTCAGTTACTGGCTTTTTCCTTTGTTTCTATGTAATTGATGTGCCCATTACGGTTTTGAATGCTTGCTTTGCACCAACCCATTGCCACGGGTCTCATCTGTGAAGTGGATTCTTGTCAGAAGGCAATATTGCATGACAATGTTTTCTGTTTCTTCTCCACTAACTTGTGTCATGCATCAGTATTAACATTACCTGTCTGAGACGGGGTTACCTATATCAGCATTACAATTTTAGTACTTACCCGTTGTACATCTCACAGTGAAATCTTTCCTTCCAGGTGCTATCAGATAACAATAGCCATCTAAGAGCAGCCAGAATATTGGAGCAGAAGCACAGTGGCTTAGGTAAGTATATTTCCTGTTCATTTTTTTTTTTTTAAATTAAGTTTATTGAAACACATTGGGCAGTGCTAACAAGCTAATGAAATGCTGGCAGCTTTTTAACCTCTGCTACTTGACATAAACGTGCATCCAAGCATGGTGGCATTGAGCAGCACTTAACATCTAATGTTATTTTGCTGTGTATTGGATGAAAGCACAATTTTAATCTTGCTCTGACTTAAATTTAGGTCTGCACAAGACCAAATTCCCACCAATCCCTAGAATTACTATGTTCAGTCATTTTCACAACTTTGTGTAACAATTTGCATTAAAATTCTTTTAATCATTTTTTTAATCATTTCCCAGAAAATCTGCTATACACAAATATGCTTTGTAAGTAGTACATTGCTGAAGTACTTTACAGTGGCTAAGTCATTATTAGGTTTAAGAGCCCAGGGTCTGTTCTGTGCCTTCTCCTTGCAGTGCTTTCACTGCAAATGCAGCCTAAACTGCATCTATTTTTTGTGAAAACATATTGACTCTGTATGCATTTGGTATCTGGAAGTTACATCCTAAAATCTGGTGTGGTCTGTATTCCTGTCCTTAGGATTTCTGTACAATTGTACAGTTCCAACTGAAGCATAGATGAAAGCAGACAGGGCTGTGAACACGGTTAGGTGACCACACTGCTGACAATTTACTAGTGAACCCTACCTGATAATAACTGTGAAAACAGCAGTAGACAAAAGAATTGGCGCCCTCAGTTCTTGACTTGCAGCTTTAACTCAAAAGTACAAATATGATGTCCCAGAAAATGTTCTATGTCATGATTAGCATATCATGGCAATCTTCAGTGTTATGCCCAAACGTTTTATTATCTTAAGATCGGACATATACCTGTTGGTTTATCTGTATCTACTTATTGTCACTTGTATACTGTTTGAATGTCACCTAGAACTTGTGACACCATGGCATAGAACTTGTGTTCTGTGCCATTGTATTTTTAGAAGAGTCTTACTGCTTAGTATTATTATTATCAGTTAAGCCTTTTTATAACATCTCTGTGAAGGTTCTCATTTATTCAGGTCATGGTATAGCAATGGTGAAGAAATGTTGCGACTCTCCTAGGTAGCTTCTTCAGTTCTGAGTGTTCGGAACATATACCCCAACATTTATAGCTACATAGTTCACCTTACTCCAATTACCATTGTGTTTAGAATTATGTCAAAGCATATGCTTTTGTGAAACAAACTTTTTCTATTCCCATAATGCCATCACCATGATGCTGTGTAGTCTGGGGCAGATGTTAATTGTTTGAGCTATATCGCTGAAGCTATGATCTGCTACCAGAATGCCAGGGTGAAGATGTTTTATATTCATAGCTTTATATGTGAGTGACAGCTGTTGTCTCTGCCCCCTACCTCTGTTTAGGGATCGTTGTTCCAGACTGATGTATTTATCTATTTCACCCCTCTTGTAAATCTCTTGTCCTCTCTTTCCAAAATGTGCACCTCACTGTCCTCAAAATAATGACCCTTTACCATCTGAAGGAAGTGATGCTATCATTCCCTCACCATATGTTTTCTGTAAGAACTTCTTTGCCAGGAATCGGTTGTCTAATAGGGCAGTTCTATTCCCCCCCAAAGCCTCCTCGTTGAAACAAGCGAGTCAAAAGGACTGCTCCAGCGTATTTTATTTACAGACTATTCATAGAAAGACTTAATTATAATAAATTAGCACATTTATGAAATGATTTACACTTCAACCTCTTTCACATATACAGTTATGTCTAAGAAAGATTTAAAAGGCTGGAGTTCCCCTTTAACAGTAAATATATAAATATGTATGTGTACATTTCCATTGCTTCCAATGACCTTTCCTAAACCAATCAGAACTCACTTTGCAGATGCAAAAATACAAATCCCAGGCAGTTTACCAGCATTGCCCCAATGACTGGTTGAACGGGCTTTGTGTTTATAGAGATTAGTGGTGCCATTAAAAAAGATGCAATTCATCTGTTTTGTGTTTCCATGAATAGCAGGTGAATAAAAATAACTTGGCAGGCCATATGTCATGCAATCTAATTAGTAATGTAGATATTGATGTAAATCTTGTGATATGTATATCATTTCCTGTGTGAGTTGTTTCTTCTCTGCTATGGTCCTTGTGTATAATTCTGTGCCACCTTCTGCTTTCCTGTTATTTACATCTTTCATGGCAATCCCCTTTTCCTGTGTACTTATACATATTCCCTGTTTTATACATCTTGGCATTGGATCCCGTATTAGATTTTTGCTGTAATTTGTCAGACATTGACTATAGGCAAAATGTTTATTATTATTATTATACAGTATTTATAAAGCGCCAATAGTTCACTCAGCGCTGTGTGTTTAGTGGATTAGTTTCTGTTAAACAGATTTAAAACATTAGGACAACCTTATCCTGAAAGAAAAAGAACAAGATAATTGCATGCAATGTAGGTAACCATGTTTTAAGCTTAAAAATAAAATATCTGCCAGTGGGGCAGGAGGCCGTTGGTTCTAATCTAACATTGGTTCTTCACTGTGTTTTAAAGGATAAGTTCACCTTTGGGAACATATTACATGTTCCCCCCTTTCTTTGGGTGGAACATGTAACGTTTCTACTGCTGCAGCCTTCGCCCGGTTCCCCCCTCCTCCTCCCTGTGACAGCAGTACGGGGAGAAGTTCCCTGTAGAAGCCGTCACCTTTATAATAGAGCGCGGCCACATGGCTGTCAGCTTGTAGTTCTCAGTGAACTACCACAGCGCTGTGAGCACCGTAGTAGTTCATAGATTTTTCCTGTCAGTACATCTGCTTGCCTGTACATCCCATATGGGCAAGCAGATATACGGACAGATCTGCAGGAGACCTGCCTGGCACCAGTGATCTGTTGATCGCTGGTGCACTGGTTTACATGCTACTTCAACCAAAAATAATTAATGCACATTTTTTTTTTACCTGCAAAAAATGTGCATTTAATATATTGATCAAAAGGTGAACTTGTCCTTTAAATAGATATGGGCCCCCAATTTCTTCCCTCTCATAATTATATAGCTTATATCACCACTGCCTCCCCTAGTTTATAGCAAAAATTCATTTTTTTTCCTTTGCTGTATCTGCTATCATGTCAGAAAACATTCTCCTTTAGTTCTCAGAAGAAATGTAAGTATTGATTGAATGCTTGCACTATAATATACTTATAGGTGGATTGTGGAACACCTTTAATACAGAGTAGCACTTCTTAGATTTTAATTTAGCCGACAAAATTTATGATTTCATTTGTTTCCTTCTGACTATGTGAACCTGTTCTGTGCAGTCAGTGTTAAGATACCTTTTTTTATTCCAATATATCGCTCTAATTTAATAATTTACTACTTGTCATTTGTGGCAGTGTTTTCCTTATTTTAATGTTGTGCGACTAAATGGCAACACGTGGAGCAAATATATATTATGTGAGTGTGAGTTTACTAAACTGCTATTGGGAGTTTATTTATTTTAAATATTACTTTTTCATCTGATGTTTTGTATTTATGTAAAATCCTTGAATTGCATATAAATATTTAACATCCATGACTGCTTTCAGTGGCAGAGTTCTGTGGATAGGAAAACTACAACTTTGTGGTTGACGGCTTGTAGTTTTTAATGAACTACCACAGCGCTAGTGAGTGATCTGGTAGTTCATTGAAGGTTCCTGTCAGTGTGTAGCTTCTTGCATGTACAAGGTATGAGCAGAAAGCTTACACTAACAGTTTGCAGGAGCCATGCATTGCACCCGTGTTCGCTGAACTTTCCTTTAAAGTGGGGAATGAATAGTTAAAAATCTTTCAGCAAGTCAAAGATCTACCCGTGATTGTAACAAGGATTATAAATCTAGAAAACTCCAATATTATTCCTCCTCTTATCTCCTTTACCTTCCTAGCATAAAGAATAAATCCCATCTACCAGAGGCCTTTTCTTCTGATTACCCTCATTTTCTATTATGGGCTTTAGTTTGGGGCAAAGCCAACAAAGAATCCTATTCTTGTGTGCCATACTCATGTCCATAATAGTGCTGGGAGTTTGTAAATGTTCTGTTTTTGTGTGTGTTTCTGCTTGCACTGAGACGTGGTGGAAAGGCTGATGCTTCCTTTGGGTAGCCAAGGCAATGTCTTGAGTCACCATCCTTAAGGATTTCTGGAGAGAATGGCCAGATTAGATTATTTTCAAAAAGGAAAGTCAAAAAATAATTGGTCTACATCAAGAATGAAAATAACAAAAGATAACATTGTATCCAGGCGATATGTGCTTGTTTAGCTGGGGAGTGTAGAGATTGATATAAACTGCATCACCCTCTCTAGAGAGATATAAGATCTTCACTATCCATAAATTGGAAACTTCTGATAGTTGCCTGCGTTTACAGCAATTATTTCTGTTTTAGGTAAGTGACTGTACTGGCCTTTATAGTTTCACCAATTCATTTAATACTAATGTCATTTTCAGTGATTTACTTTTCTATATCTTGGATCTATACATATTCAGTTGCTCTTCCTGAACCTATACCTTATACAAGTATTTCTCACCTTAGGTATAATATAGCATCAGATGTTTCAGTAGCATCCTTTACTGTTCATCAATATACTTTAAGTATATATGTTTTTAAATATAAAAACATTTATTCAAACATTTATGTTTGGAGTTTTATTTAAAGCTGAACTCCAGGAATTCAGTCACTTTAAAAATGTACAGGCACACTATGAGTTAAGTTCGACAATGTGCATGCCACCCACCTGAACTTATCTCTTTAATTTATATCTGTCAGTTTTATGGTGCTCCTGGAGGATGCACAAAATACAAAGGCTTCTGTGAATGGGCAACAGAGGGGAGGGGAGGGTTGGGCACATCAGCTGCTGAAATAGCTGAGGTCTAACATTGGAACTCCAGAACTATAGCGATCGCTATCATTCTGAAGCTCCATAAAAGTGTCAGATGTAAATTAAAGAACCAAGTCTAGGATGTGGCATGCTCTTATTATGCCTGCACATTTATCAAAGTGGCTGAATTCCTGACATTCAGCTTTAACCAGAGGACATAACCCTACAGACCACTGGCCGAGAAACCATACATTATACACATTATTGCATAGTTAAAGTAGACCTTCACCTAATATTACAACTTTTTTTTTCTCCTGGCTCCTCCCCTTTCCCTCTCCCACAATTTGATAAAAATCCTTGTTTTTTAAAAGTTTTGACCCTTTTGCAAATTGCACATTTGAAAAGTTGGGGGAACCAAGACAAAATCATCAAAATGAAAACCTGGGGTATCGTCCCATGTATTACATTAAATAGAACATAAGGGACTCCTATTGATGTTCTCCAGGAACACATAAAAGTAAGGGTTTTAATAGGCTGTCATTTCTTTTGAGGTGTTTGTGTTTGCGGTAAACCTCAATAAGAGCCGTGCAGCACAGCATTCTCACCTAAGCAAGAATGATGTAACACCCCCAACCCCCCTGAAGTTCCCTTTTCTCTGTATCAGAGCCATGTGAGTTATGGAGGCTGACTGCCTCGTTACCATTTTTATTAAAGTTAATGAGCTGTCGTACATTGACTGGCTGGTGTAAATTTTCCCACGTGTCCCTTTTTAGTGACCTTAGAATAGAACTGAAGGCAAAACTTTTTTTTTTCATTTTGGATATAACCCCTGTCAGTTTTGGCATTGACATCTGTGTCCCACTAGGGAGACTTCTCTTCACTTCCTGTCCACTAGCCACAACAGGAAGTGAGAGGAAATTCTTCCAAAGTGAAGTAAATCCCTGGCAGGCACAAAAACTACTGTCCCCATTGGAAGATTTCCCTTCTATTCCTGTTCTGGTGACCACTCAGCATTGAAAGTGACAGATAATTCCAAATTTTCACAGTGTTCGAATCCCTCTCCACTCTTAAAAAAAAAAAAAAATTGCCTTCAGTTATATTTTAATTTATGTATTGTTTTGCTGTTAAAATTTCTTTAACTCCAGTTGTTCCTACCCTACCACCTATGATTATTTCTGACATGTCATGCCCCTAATGCATCTTCTTTCAATTCCCATATTCATGAGCCTTCCCATTTTGTCGGGTCATACTTGAATATATTTCCCTGCAGACCCTCATTCACAGAAAAAAGAAACAAGGAAGTATTTTCAGTCTGCAAAGTGTAAAATCAGAAGTCACTGTGGGAGCTCTCTACTCCGAGGTAAGGAATCTAGCAGTATTCCATCCTCCCTGCTGCACAGTAGAGTAGCTGTGCCTTCTGCACCTGTTCTTGTATGCATTTATACTAGCTGTGCTTCACAGTGCTGGATAAAATGGATATTTCTCAATAAGTGCTATTGGTTTCTTCTGTAGTAGCCGCAGTTTTATGGATTGCTTTACTGTTCTAAGGGGCAAACTTTACACCAAACATGTTAACCACTTCCCATCCGGCCGTTGTATTTAAACGGCCGGATGGTGGCAGTGCAGGGTTGGGTGGCCATTTATAAGCCACGCTGCTTGTGTGCGCTCCCTGGGAGCGCGCAGCACCGCGATCCGGTGCCCGCTGTGTCCTCCGGACACAGTGGAACACCGATCGTCGGATGGGACCTCTGTACAAGGTCCCGATCATGTGATCATTGATTGGCCAATCAGTGATCACATGCAGAGTAGTAAGCAAGATGTCACTGGTGACATCATTGCTTACTACGTGTGAAATCTGTGAATGATCACAGAGGTCACATGGTACAAGGCTATTCACAACAGCCTTGTACCATGTGACAAGCTGTGACCAATCACAGCTCACTCAGTAGTTCTCAATGGCTGCAAGAATGTAGCTAGAGAGAAGGAAAAATGATTGCTTTTACATCCTTTATGGGTGTAAAAGCAATCAGCGTTAAAAAAAAACAAATCTTCATCACCCCCCACAAGTAGTACAGTGTCATGGTGACACTGTACTGCTAGGGTGACAGTATGTAAAAAAAAAAATAAATAAATAAAAAAAATAAGAAAAATGTTTAAAAATGATAATTTTTGGTTATAAACTAATTTGGGTTATTTTTTTTTTACTAAAAATATAACGGAATATATTTTGGCCAAGATTTATGTTGAAATACTATTTATTTGCAATTTTATAAGAAAAACACTTTTTTCAAAATTTTTGGACGTTTTAATTTACATAGCAAAAAAAAATAAAAATCCCAGTGGTGAATAAATACCACCAAAATAAAGCTTTATCTGTCTCAAAAAAAATGCTAAAAAATTCATATGGGTACAGTGTTGCATGACCGCGCAATTGTCATTCAAAGTGTGATAGCACTGAAAGCTGAAAATTGGCCTGGACAGGAAGGGGGTAAAGTGTCCGGACTGGAAGTGGTTAAAGGAAATCATCAGAGTACCACATGAAATTTTACATTATTCAATATATTAATTCTATGAGCACACAAGGCTTAATTCCTATTTAGTAACATTGGGGCTATTGTTTTCTTGGAGGAAAAACTGGTTTTGTAGCTTTGAGCAGAATTTTAGATCTAGCTTTAGTGTTAGATCTGCAGCTTAACATGCCAGCAGAAATGCTCACTGTTTTGTGTTGCTCTGTTACCACCTGCTGGCTGCTTTTATATTCACAGACAACCTTCATTCCTCAAATGTATTGATGTGAAATGTTTGAAGAGAAGATCTAGTGTATTTCAGTGAATGTACATTTTCAGTTGTAATTGTTGCAACTGTGGTTAGGCCTTAATCACACTTGAAGCCAGGGGGCCATGAAACCAAGCAGTTGAAATGGGATTTTACTGACCGTCTGAACATTATTATCCAGCTGCTCATGGCCATACACATGCCACAGCCGTGGCTAAAATTAAACAGTATGTCATATTCAGTGGGCTTTACAGTCACCAAATGTGACCAAAGCAAGTGTATTGGGCTGTGCTGCAACCTCATGCAAATGTGGCGCACTGGTGTGGCATTTACAGGGTTAAATTAGGCTGTGAGGAGGCAACATATCCCCTCCTCACTGCCTGTCAAATGCCCTTTAAAAAGCAATCTGACCATGAATCACTGTTCAGAGGGAACCACATGTGTGAACAAGCCCTTTCAGTGGTGTCAAACTTACATCCCTCCAGCTGTTTCAGAACTACAAGTCCCATCATGCCTCTGCCTTTGGGAGTCATGCTTATAACTGTCAGCCTTACAATTCCTCATGGGATTTGTAGTTCCCTAACAGCTGGAGGGCCACCAGTTTGATACCTGTGCCCTAGAAGCAAGGACTGCATCCCAGTGCAGTCTTTCAGCCATGTTGAATAGAAACTGTTTTGATTAAGGGCCTATTCACACTGTCCCGACAGCTGCATCAGCAGTTTAGTTTGCAACAGCTGTCCATTCTATCTGCAGTGAGCCAGTGATAGGGGACAGCTTGATGCGTTGTATTTTTTTTTTTTAGTCAACTTTATTTGAAGTGTACAAAGTGACACTTCGTTCATGTCACTGTACAGCAGTGTGCTGCTGTACAATGACATGCAATCCCATCCTGTATGCTGTGATAAAATGCAGCATGTCTGTATTTTATTGCATCCCATTGCAGCACAGCTCCGGGCTGCATTGCAGTGTGAATGTGAAAGAAATATAGGGATACCTTGAATCTTGGCCAGTTCAGCAAGGCCTGGCGGAGATTGGATCCATCTATGGTCTGGCTGATTGATGGGGGGATCAAACAATTATCTTCCCTTCCACCTGTGGTGGTGGAAGGAAAGAAAATTGCATTATCTTTGGCCTGCTTATGGAGTTTTGTACTTCTATTAAATTTGGAGTAATGGGGTGGACTGACAACTCATGGGGCCCCCGGGCAATATTGGATCATGGGGCCCGTGTCCTCGCCCACACCCAAAAAAGCCTATCAATGAAAGGTACCAGGGGCATCTCATGGGGCCCCCTACTGACCCCGGGCCCTCAGGCAGTGCCCGAGTGCTTGAATGGTCAGTCTGCTTGGAGACATACTGTATATATTGTTTCTCCTGCAAATGGCTGCTCTGTATGGTGCATGTGCTCCACTGCTCCATTTATTCCTAGGGGAAAGTGTATCTCATGGTCTCCTCACGCAGTCACTTGGAGTATGGTTTTATCATAGGAATACATGTGCATGCACAGGGTGTACATGTGCTTTACAAAACAGCCATAGTTTTTAAAAGAAAGTTTGTACATATAGTGTTGTATCCATGTTTAATCCATATAACAGCTCATTATGTCTTCTAGCTGATGTACAGTGGAAGCCATGATTTATAATTACTTACAGACTCCATACTCTTCATTTTTTTGGTTCTGCAAGAAAATTCTTGTGCACTAACTGTAAATGTGATGAGTGATGTATTCTAGTGTGCAAAGATACCCGAACTGCTATGGTTTATCAACCATAACCCACAGACTCCTTTGCTGTGCATGGGTGCTGCATTGAACAAGTATTTGCAACTGGTTGTATGTGTGTTGGGGAAAAACAAACTATGCAACCACCACCTATTGGACCTTGAATAAGCTGGTTGGAGAATTTCAGCCTCTAAACATTGTCCTGCTATTGGTGTGAAGATGGGCTGATACCAGTTCTTGCATATTTAGAGGCTGTACAATATTTGGGTCAGGTTATTAGAAGATCTTTTCTATGGCCTGGTTATTCCTATAGCAGTGAATAGAAGCTTTTGTTTGCCAGGTTACTCTTTAAAATGCCTCTATGTAATTTTATAAAGTGTATGTATATTCTTTTATAGTGATTCTGTGCTTGATTAGATTTTTAAAAAAGCACTGTCTGTGGGACACAAAATTAATAAAACTTAACTCTCCTGCTAGCCATGCCACCAAAGGTTCATTGAAGAAAGTAAAGCAAAAAATGCTTTGGAAAGGCATCCAGGTTTTAAAAAGTGTGGATTCTGCATTTCTGGGAAAGGTTTTCTCAGTTTTAGTCAGTGGCCAAATATTCACCAAATAAATCATCATAAATTTCCATTTATAATGCAGATAATAGCTTTCCTTTATATTTAAAGTTTTACTGCTGTTTTTTTTAATTTGAACCTGTGTTAAAAAGAGGGAACCATTTTATTGATGAGCAGAAGATGGCACAGGATCTTGTAGAATTCTACACAGCTTATTTCTATAATACAGTTTCGTCTTTTGCCTTTCATAGTGATGGCCAGATTGTTCTGCATGTTGCATGCATCACTTTTCTAAAATGGAGGAACACTAGGTTGCTGTATTTTCTCTAACTTCCACTAGGGTCTCACTGCGCGGGTCTGTTTAGTACTACAGTGCTCGGGGCCTCTTCAAGTGCACCTAACCTTCTGGATTATGCTCGTGCTCATCGTAAAAAGCTGACTACTTCTGGCTGCATAGATGGTATGTGCGCATTAAGTCTCGCACACGTTTTGTGTGAAAACCACACCTCTCATCAGAGGAGTACACACAGATATTTGGTGTGTTTTCATTTCTTTTTCCCACAACATATTTATTTTTGAGTTTTAATCATTTAACCTGGGCCATAATTATTTTTCACAGTGATAATATTGATGTAATAAATTTGTGAAAAACCAAAGAAGACAACTTTTTTTTTTTTTTCTCTGATTATTATAGGTGTCTATTATATTTCTGGTTTTGGCCATTTTAATTGCAATTTTTGATTGAATTAATTTATTTTTAATTACATGAATGTAACCCTAGAACCAGAGTAGCCAGCTTTCCTCTTGGAATCTCTCCTTAATATTTCTAATGGGAAGTGTGCTAGTTAATCCAAGTACATTTCTTTGCTGTGGAGTGCACTGCATGCTGCTGAATTTAACAGGCTCACACACGGGGAGTTTCTTTATCTCCTCCTTTTCTTTTTTTTTTTTTTCCTCTCCCCGTTTGGTAGCTGTTATGAATTTTTAGGTACCTCTTTTTCTCTTTCTTAGACTCCACACGCAGCTCTGCTGTTAAAAGATTTTCTATCTCATTTGCTCGACACCCAACCAATGGTATGTTTTGTTTGTTTTAAATGATACCCCCGTGCTCCATTTTTTTTCTCTTTTTGGTTTTTCAGACATGGAACGCAAGTTCACTTCCAAACTTTGATTATTCATAACTCCATTGGCGTTCACATTTCACTTTTTTTTCCCCAAAGAAGAATTTTTGTCATATGCTTATATCTTGGGAAAGTTTATTTACAAATTAATTTTTACCAGTTAGACATCATGGTCAATACACAATTTTAAAGAATTACAGCTGGGCACTCATAGAATATTAATATTACACCATAACGTTTATTCTAAAAAAAATTATTGTGTAGGACTCTGCACATGTATTTAAATATAATTTATATGAACCTGGAAAAATCTTCAGAATATTTTGCACCTGGCATTTTTAGTGTACTTTTTTATACTGTCATTAAACTATATTTCAGAATGGTAACTCAAGTTCTGTTGGGACTGGTTTTTAAAAACAATTTATTGCAATATGCAAGAATATTTCAATTTATATGTGAGTTTTTGGGCATTTGTTCCGAAAGGCTTTAAAAAAACCTCACAGTACTACAAAAACCACAAGATGCACATTTTGAACTCATTGCTTAATTTTTTGTAGTTCAGAGTTTTTTTCTTTTTTGTTTTTTTTTTGTTTTGTTTTTTTTTTTGTTTTTTTATTAGCGTCCAAAAATGTTAGTCTGCTTTGCTTCTATTTTCATTCTGGCTGTAATGGAATCCCCCCCCCCCCCTCCCTTTTTTTTTTTTAACATGGAAAAGCAATATTGCAGGTGCAAACCTAGCAATAACAGATGCGAAGGTAAGTATATAAGTATATAGCGATGATGGCCAAGACCGTTTTTCTGCTTTAAAAAAAATGCAAAAAATTCTTAGTGCATTGCCTTGTATAGTTTAAGATTTTGTATGTTGATAATCTTGGTAACATAGCAATTATAACAATCATAATATACCTGTCTCAGTTAACAATACATATGTTTGTATGTGTATATCTTTCAGGGTTTGAACTATACTCCATGGTGCCTTCCATATGTCCTTTAGAGACTCTCCACAACTCCTTGTCTTTAAAGCAGGTGGATGAATTTCTTGCTGCCATCGCAGCTCCTTCAAGTGACTGTCTTCTGGATACCCCCACTGCTTCTCCCTGTAGGCTGTCTTTTTATTATACCTTTTTATTCATATTTCTGTTTTTGGATGTCACCTGTGTCATATTTTGTAGTCAAGGATAGCTTTTGCAATCATGTGACATTAGAAATCATCGTAGCAGTTTCCTGCTGCATGCTTGACCTTCTCCCCACCTCCAGTCTTACTTGGTGTCCAGTGTTTGCTGCAGAAGTGATTTTGTTTTTTTTTTTTTAGATAAATCATGTAGAGAATCCACAAGAGGGCAGGTGACAATGCTGAATCATTCTTGCAAGATTTTCTGTCACTTACTGATTACATAGATTATCCATGGGGCCACAGAGAGTAGTACTGATTAAAATCTGCTGTATTCCACCCAAAATTAAAAAAAAAAAAAAAGATTGTGAATTTGTGCATTGAAAATTAAAGGTGCTCATCCTTTGGAAAATATCTTTTGTCTTTACTCACCATAAATGGGATGAGATCTGGAAAAAATACTATATACTGATACTCTGTCAAGCATTTAAAGCATATTAATAATGATTATTAACCGTTTGGATAATGAACAGAGATGGATTACCTTTTTACATGTATATGAATATTTTTTAAAACATTATCTTAATTCTGTACAAAGCTAAAAATATGGATTGTTTTTCCTCTTCTTTCAGGTACACCTGGTTTTCATGTTGGTAGCAGAAAGGTGTCCTTGAATACATATACGCCAACGAAAATACTACCAACACCACTGTTTCCGAGCATGGACCTTTCCAGTTCAAGCACTTCCACTCCATGTAAGTTTTCTTAGATAGAATTTCTGATTGGGAACTATTTTTTAAGAATACAGTGGGGATTATTTAATAAACCTAGAGAGTGCAAAACAAGTTTCACTTCTGCATAGAAACCAATCAGCTTCCAGGTTTTATTGCCAAATCTTAATTCAGTAAGATGAGGTTAGAAGCGGATTGGTTACCATGCACAGCTACACCAGATTCTGAGTGAACCAGCTTTAGCAAACCCCCCCCCCCCCCCCCCATTGTGTCACTTTACACACACCTGGATCTGCTAAAAACAGATGGATGGGGGATCTGTACCCCATCCATTGATTGGATGACAGTCGGATGTAAACAGACAGGCAGTCTGTTTACATCCAACTGCAGATAGAGGAAAGCTGGCTTTGTCTGTGTCTGCTCTGCACAAGCAGAGCGGAGATGGACCTGTCATCCGCCTGCTCAGCTGATCTGCCTGTGTGAAAGGGGCCTAATGCCTGCAGGAGGGTGCTTGACCAACTGCTATACCATGAAAACTTTGTAACAAAAGATAGCCTGACTCAATGGAACCTCAATTTAATGAGGTGATAGATACCAAAAATAGAACTTCAGCATACAGAGAATGGTCACATAAATTCAGCACTGCTTTGTATGCTGAAACTCTGGGGTTTTTCTTTTTTTGCATCTATGACCTCCTAAAATTATTGGGGAATCATTGAAGTGCTGCCTTTTTGTCATGAAACTATGAAAACCTGACAACTAATTTAACCCTTCCAGGTTGTACATTGGAAGCTTGAAGTACTTGTGAGCATTGGTAACACTAAGTTTTTCTTGCAAATGTCATGCTGGCAACATTGAATGAGCAATAAGCAATCATTCATTGTTTTTCAAAACTCAATGTTGTGTGTGTCATCAAGGACACAGCTCTGTAAGGTGGTTGTGATGAGACTGGGTAGTTTATTTACCTCTCTGCGTTGAGAGACTCCCTTAGAGAAGGTTATACAATCACTGGCAGAAATGATCATTTGTGTTTCCTTGTTTATATTAGATGGCGGTGGAGCATCCAACACCATATCTGGAACTGACCTTGTCCAAGAGGAGAGAGAGTCCACTGAGGTCAAAGCAGATGGCTGTATGCAAGCAACACTGAACCTGCATCCCTGATTACTTGCACTGCTTTAAAACTGGAGAGTGGGGTTACTTAAACCTTGTATCTATATGCAACATATTTAAATGATATTTTTTTACTGTAGTCTCAGTTTGTATATACTGATAAGACAGATGAATTGTACATAAAGTATTTTGTGTTTACAATACGCTTAACCAGCAAGCTAGAATGCTAATATTAAACTGAATCAACTTTTAATATGTGGCAATACAAATTTCAAAATGTTAGTGCTTGTTTGACCTGAATCAAGAAAGCTAAACTCTAATCTGCTGTCATTTTGAGAACTGACCACATGCTTGATCAATACAACCTATCATTTTTATAAAGCATAGTTCTGTGCTACGAATATACTGTTCATAATGGTTAACTTTATATAGAAAAATATTTAAAGTGGTTGTAAACCCTTACATATACCCAGTGAAGTGACTGGCCTCAGATAACACACACAGATGAAACAAATCTTTCAACCTAAGTTGTACCTGTTTATCATTCTTTTCTTCTCTACATCCATTCAAAGTACAGAATTTATAAAGCTTGTCTCTGCTTCCAGAAAGCAGAGGGCGGAGAGCTGAAGTCACACTCTGTAAAGCCCAGTGAGGAGAGCTGATTGGAGGAAAGGGACACACCCCCGTTCACACGGCACACAGGAACAGAGTTGAGGACGTCAATCATAAGTTGTGTGCTGGAGGTCCCTCTCCTGTCACCTTTTTTCTATTGGTGTCAAAAACTTGCCAGAAGTGATTCATGCTGATAGAAGAATGAAGCAGCAGACAGAAATACCACTTAGCGCTATAGAGGAATATGCTTTGTTCATATTTCATGTCTGAGGTTTTCATCCACTTTAAAGAAAAATAAAAATCTGTGTTTTTATTAAGTAGCTTTTGTGCAGTGGCCTAAGATCCCTCACTTACATTTGAGTGGTGGATCTCAGAAGTGTCTACTCTAAGGCATTCCATTCTGTTTCTGAGAGTGCGGTTTGTCTTTATCACTGCTTCTCACCTATCTGCTTTTACTATATATCAATCAATGTTTAACTTGACTATTGTGGCCATCGCCGATTTCCTTTTTTATTTTTCTGATTAAAAAAAAAAAAATTATATATTGGAATGGTTAGTGCATTACTAATATGACACATAAGACTTTCACAGTCTTGCATTTAGCAGGTTACGTTGGTGATCTTTATGCCTCTGATCCTGTTGTCTGCTGTTTCTGATATCAGAGGATAGACATGCAGGCATGATTTAACCAGCATGAGTGTGTATTGAATCCCATTGCCATGAAGCTTCAACTGCCCACACAGTGTGTCCGATTCATACACTTTCTAGGAAACTTGCAACATCCAGGCAGAGGGAGCTGCAAGACAATGAGACACAGAAATGGTTAGCTTGAAGCCTTTTAGTATCAAGATAGGTGTTATTTATAGTGCACATGCATCTCAATATCACTGAAAAGCTTTTTTTGAGCCTGCATGTAAAAGCTTTGTAGCTTCCTCCTTTATAAGAGAACAGCATGATTCCAGTAGAATCATAATGTATTTTTATATAAATACACACACACTTGTACAATTATCTAAGGATTACACTTCCTTGATGGTTTTTTGAGCAGTAGTATAGTACAGTTAACCACAGCTAACTACACATTCTGGAATTTAGGGAAACCTCTTCTCATTATTTGTAGTGCCCAAATCCACAGGGGAATGAAGCTTTGTGTTCATCGTTGGCATCTTGGAAAAAGAGAGGATGAGTCCGCTCCCACAGAGTTTTCCAACAATGAACAGTTATGAGCAAATTGGACATCAGAAGTGAACCACTTACAGGTGAAAACAATGCAGTGGGCCAGGAGGTTGAGTTATTTGTGGTCACCATTGGTACATTGTTATAGATAATCTACCATACTCATTTTTTTCTTTTTTACACTGTTTACATAGTTTAATGTCATTTTAAAGGCAACCCTAACAACTTTTAAAATGTTCGGTGCTTATGAGCAGCACACAGAACTTTTATAAAAGGCATATCATATTTAATTTTTGTTCATTGCCGCTTAAAGTGATGCATGCTGTTCTTATGCTATCTAACAGTACCTGTACATAGAGGCTGGTGTCCCCTTGTTTGGGTTTTCTGTCTTATGAGATTGTAACAATCAACCTCACTTCCACAATGCACAGAAAGTCGACCTGGGTGCAATGATGATTTCACACCTTTCTTAATTGGCTTGAATTATTTTTTGCTACTGACTGACATCAGCCAATATAATCTACTTCAAGCCAATCAGAAAAAGAGAGATTATGTCACTGTATCCAAGCAATCTTTCGTGTATAAAGGCAATGCAGATCAGACATCATCACAGACTGATCACAATGGGCTGCAGTGTGCTCCTTTTGATTATGTTGAGGCGTGCTGCGTTGGTCTTGCCCATTAAAAGTGTAATGTATCTCAAGGCACAAGAGTTTAGGGCATGCTACAATTTTTTGAAGCACAGATGTGTTCTGGTGGCACTGCAGTGTGCCAACACGTCTATGCTGCGGTACCATACATTGCTGTAACACATTAATTTTAACAGCTCTTGTTTGATATTTCTATACGTTTTGTAGGGTTTCTTGAACAACGATGTTTGAAAGGACAAGTTTTGTTATCCATAGCAACCAGCTCTTGCTACAAAACCTGGAAAATTTGGATGTTGTAGGCAATAATTTGTCATATAGAGATTTGCATACGTGTGTGGCCTAGGGTGGAGGTGGGGGGTAAATAAAGTGAACATAGGCTGGAAACTGAGCAGTGAATGCTCTTTACTAAAACTACACTTTTTTTTTATATATAAACAATAAAAATTATGCTGCTTCAAATTCTAAAATACCACATAGTGAGAAGATCTACTGACTGCAGACATCTCATTTTTAGTCTGTACTAGTTTTATGACTTTCTCTTTATGGTATTCATCTGTTACATTGGTTGTGCTTGACCCAGTGTTTTGTAATGTTCATTTTTATCAGCCGTTTACCAGTTCACAACCAAATATTTCAGTTACTTACATCTGTATCCATTAGCAGTATTGTTTTAGTATGTTATTTCTGTTACCTTGCTATAGTCCTCTTACTTTTTTTATTGAACTATGGGAATTGTTCACATTCATGTACCACAGAATAGGCTATAATCTATTCTAGCCTAGGATTGTGTAAATGGAATTCTGTTATTGTTTCTTATATAAAAAATATTTTTCCTTTTTGTTACTGTATGTTTAGCACTTGACATCAATTGTTTTATTTTACTTATATTGAATAAAATATAAATTATTTTGCTAAACTTGGTATTTTCAGAGTGGTATTGAAGAGCCAAAAGGATTTTATTTACTGTAGAAACTGTAAATATGTGTGCAATAGTCATGCAAGGTGCATTGTTAAATATTGCAATTATGCTGAACCTCTGCATCGAGGAACTGTTCATTTACATTAATCTAGAGGACTTTAAATTAAACCTAAACAGTATTCTAAATCAGGGGTCTCCAAACTTTCTAAACAAAGGGACAGTTAACGGTCCTTTAGGCTTTAGGGGGGCCAGACTGTGGCCAGTGGGATTAGGCAGTGACCTGGCATCAGTGGGTGTAAAATATGCCTCCTTATTGGCTTTAGTGGGAGGAATCGTACCTCATTGTTGGTATTTAGCGGAGGAATAATACCCTATCATTGGTGTCAGTGGATGGAATGGTCCCTCAAGAGCCAGATAAAGGCAAGCAAAGGGCCATTTCCGGGCTGCAGTTTGAAGACCACTGCTCTAAATAAAAGTTTTGTATTGCAGCCCGCGCCTTCCCTTCCCGCACTTAACTTAGGCAAATTTGTTAACCAGGCTTCCTCTGATTAAGCATCATCCTTTTTAGAGCAGCCAAATGATATATCACAACTATACTTGGATGCCAGCAGCTGATGGGAGTCTGGGGTTGCTGATAGGTAAGTGTTGAACATAGGCTTTATGATGGGAAATGCTGTGTATAACTCAACTGTCATGTGTATAACTCTCTGCCTGTCAGCATCTTACTCTGTAAGTGTACTGAGCCATGCATATGCAGCACAGTGTACTGTCTTGGCATGATTCTGTGCCGGGATATGTGCAGAAGTTGCGTCATCCGGGCCCAGTTAATCAAGAGGCCAAAGACTCCAAATATGCTGTACATACTAGCACATTATAGCAAAAAGCTCCTGGGGCCCAGCGTTTTTCATTTGGCTTGGCAGTTTAGTTTTACTTTAATGTGCATTGTTGTATGGCACTCAAATTTTGCATACAATGCATAAGAAATGGACATGTGCATTTCTTTCAATGCAGCCCCTAAGCCTAAATACATCTCATCTGTACATTGTGGTGCATTGGCAAGGTGTATCTTTTGCCATTCTAAATAAATAGTATCGCTTTTTGTTGTGGTAATGCAGAGTAACACACACAACTGTAAATCCATCCTTAGAGCCAGTTCATACCACAAAAACACACTGCTGATGCATTTATTAGAATTTTTAGTAACTTGTTCAAAAGCTTTCAGTTGGTAAGTTTGTGCCTGCTTCTCTAACTGCCGTTTTTTACGTACTGTGCTGCCGACTGTTTTTTTTTTTTTTTTATCTTTGGCTATAGTTCACACAAGCTAATTTTATTAAATGCTATACTGAAGTATTACACAAAATGCACAACTAATTAACAATTGCCACCTCACTCCATTTTGATCAAGGTGACTGCATGGCTCAAAATTGTTTAGTGGACAGGGAAAAAAAAAAAAGGATTTTTGTACTCATAAAATCCTTTTCTTGGAGTCCATTGAGGGACACAGGTCTCTGAACCCTGTATGTTTCTGCACATGCTTTTGGCACTGTTTGCTATAGAACTATAGCATGCTCGCTTGGCATTAGGACTGGGGTTACCCTGGCCTGGCTCACAGTTTTTTGTTTGCCAGGCCTCCTGTAGGCGACAGTGAAACCCAAAGATGAAAGACTTCATGTGCCCCTCAATGGACTTTAAGAAAAGGGTTTTATGGTGAGCAAAAAAAAATGTTATAATAACTTAGTTCAAAGCAACACTCTGTATGTGCACTGCAGTTCAGGTACTTTGGCAGATATTGCAATAATGTATTGAGATGACATTCAAAAGGAATTTCACAGCACCATGGTTAGCTCATTAATGTGTTGTGCAACAGTGTGAAGGAGCCTTTTAGTTACTGGTCCACAATATGTATGCAGCTAATAAAGTAAGCACACTGTCTGTATAGTTCTCACAGAGTCACTTAAATTTGAAGAATTAGTGTGACAGCCACATTTTTAGAAATACAGCAAGTCTGTAATGACAGCCTCTATATAATTTTTAAATATTTCTGTGTGCGCAGTGTGTTGCCTATAACTACTAGATTCTAGACACAAACGTCCATATTATCCCATAAAAAGAAGGAATATCTTTGCTGTCAACTTTGAATACTTAGCAGATTTAGGTTAGTAGACAGAATATGCCCTAAGAAGACATTCATGTGCTTGTCCTTTCAGATGTACTAGTAGACTGTGTACAGATTCTAAAATAGTTTAAAAATAGAATTAAAATCACCCTCTGAAGTAGAAAAGTTCTATTCTTTCATGTATGGAAAAGCTTCCTTGGAACCATAATACACATATACACTATATTTCCAAAAGTATTGGGACGTCTGCCTTTACACACACATGAACTTTAATGGCATCCCAATCTTAGTCTGAAGGGTTCAATATTGAGTTGGTCCACCCTTTGCAGTTATAACAGCTTCAACTCTTCTGGGAAGGCTGTCCACAAGGTTTAGGAGTGTGTCTATGGGAAAGTTTGACCATTCTTTCTGAAGCCCATTTGTGAGGTCAGTCACTGATGATGGGTGAGAAGGCCTGGCTCACGGTCTCCACTCTAATTCATCCCAAAGTGCTCTATAGTGTTGTGCAGACCAGTCAAGTTCCTCCACCCCAAACTTGTTCATCCAGGTCTTTATGGACTTTGCTTTGTGCACTGGTGCGCTGTCATGTTGGAAACTGTTCCCACAAAGTTGGGAGCATGAAATTGTCCAAAATGTCTTAGTATGCCGACACCTTAAGAGTTCCCTTCACTGGAACTAAAGGGCCAAGCCCAACCCCTGAGAAACAACCCCACACCATAATCCCCCCTCCACCACACTTGGCACAATGCAGTCAGGCAAGTATCGTTCTCCTGGCAACCGCCAAACTCAGACACATCCATCGGATTTCCAGACAGAGAAGTGTGATTTGTCACTCTAGAGAACACATTTCCACTGCTCTAGAATCCGGTGGCAGCGTGCTTTACACCACAGCATCCGATGCTTTGCATTGCACTTCGTGTTGTAAGGTTTGGATACAGCCGCTCAGCCATGAAAACCCATTCCATGAAGCTCTCTACGTGCTGTTGTGCTACTCTCAAGGCCACATGAAGTTTGGAGGTCTTTAGCTATTGATTCTGCAGACAGTTGGTGACTTCTACGCACTGTGTGCTTCAGCATGTGCTGACCCCAATCTGTCATTTTACGTGGCCTACCATTTCGTGGCTGAGTTGCTGTTGTTCCCAGTTGCCTTCACTTTGTTATTCCACGGTCAAATGTTAGTGGTATTATATTTAGTAGCAAAGAAATTTCACGGATGGACTTACTGCACAGGTGGTAACCTATCACGGTACCATGCTTGAATTCACTGAGCTGAGAGTGACCCATTCTTTCACAAATGTTTGTAGAAGCAGTCTGCATGCCTAGGTGCTTGATTTTATACTCCTGTGGCCATGGGGGTGATTGGATCACCTGAATCCAATGATACTTTTGGCAATATAGTATATAATGAAGGACATGTAGCAAACAAATTTGCAATAAAAGTAGATGCCAATCAGGTTCCCTGTCAGTTACCAAATCTATGGAACAATTTTTATTTATTTGCTGCATCTGTGCCTAATCCTTGACAGCCAAGGAAGACAGATTTAGTGCCGGGTCACATATGAGGATTGGATGCGGTTTGAATCGCATCCAATTCACATGCCATGTGACAAAACATTGCTTCCTATGGTGCCTGTTCACATATATCCAGTGTAATGCCAGTGCGGATTCAGTGCGGTTTAAAAAAACAGTCCTGTCTGATTTCTGAGCAGTGTGTTCAGGTGCTGATTACAAGTTTTTGACTTCTATGGGAACCGATTCTAAACCACATATGTGTGAACAGGATAAGATTCTGAGCCAATCCTGCTGTGAACCTGATGTAAACCTGACCTGAACCGCTGAACAACTACTGTATCAATTAGATGTGAAATCTGAGCTTCAATCCACACATGTATGAATTAGCTCTGATGCAGTTCTGTGAAAGAACTGCCATTAGAGATGAGATAAACTGTAACAAGGATGAGACAGAATTTCCCCCAAAACAAACGCAGAATTAAAAAGTGGTCAGAGTCAGGTTTTATTGTCTCACAATGCTACTTTACAGCATCAGCATGAGGAATTTATGAATTAAACTGTGAAATTACAATTAATATGTCTCATAATCTGGTGCTCCTGTTTATCATAGCCTTGTTGTGTGACAGAATTGATCTACATCCCACAATGAACCGTCTGTAATTCCTGACCAAATAATGCCATATTTTTGTTTTCACAATTATTACAATATTTCCAAGGTGTGAACAAAAAGATAAAGTGAAAATAGAGGCTCTCATATGACAGTTTAGACAAGTACTAAATCTGGTTTCTATGTGATGCACAGGCCTCATGAAATTAACAGAAAACTTGTTATCTCTTCTCTAAGTGAGCCAAATCCTCTATCATGTTTTGCATTCTCCCGCTTAGAGCTCACAGGGATTCAGCAACAGAAGCAGTGTTTTCCATAAAGAAAGCAGTGTGCAGGACCAGGTCTTACTAGGTTCTAAATAACATGATACAAGCTTGTGAATCAGCAGTGACAATAGTAGTAGTGACACCACTGTAGGGCACGGCCTACATGAGAGTGGCAACTGTGCTCAGAATTCAGGAGCAGTGCAGCATCATTGCCACTGCATCACAGGAAGCTACACTAGGTGGATTTCACTGGCAGGATCAACAGGAATTTGTGGGACTTTGCATGAGAAAACTATTATAAGTGCATCTGTGTGAACAAAGTGACACAGCATATTTTTTTTTTATAATGGGAGCCATATTGCTTATAAAATACCCTTTTCTAGATACTGAAACATAATTTACAGATAAAAATGTCAATGCATACTATAACAGAAGCATTCTCTGTCACTGTGAATATGCAGCATGGGACAGTGAGAGCCAGATTTGGTGGTGAAAGGGTGACCAAGGAACTAGAACAAGTAGCTAGGGAGAGGGATCAAATGGAGAACAATGGGTTTTTCGATAAGCCCTCGTTCACGCTACCAATTAGGACAGTACACCTCTTATAAACAGAGTAAATATGCAGTGGGAATTACAGGTGTGGGCCATTAGGCGCAGCAAGGAAGCCTGTATACACCAATGACAGGTATCTCAGCTGTCTGCATGTGTATCCCTTCTCTGTTACTCCGCACTGCCTCCCTACTGCAGAATGAGACTCCAAGGCTATTGTTTTAACTCCTAGTGGCATCTAGCTGCCATTCAGTGGGGGAGATGTACTAACACTGGTGCACTCAGGATCTGGTGCAGCTGTGCATGGGAGCCAATCAACTTCTAACTTCAGCATGTTCAATTAAGCTTTGGCAATAAAATCTGGAAGCTGATTGGTTTCTGTGTAGAACTAGACCCAAGTTTGCTCTCTCCAGCTTTAGTAAATAACTCCATTGTCTCACTGAGTACTCGGGATAGCTAAAGTGACACAAAACTCACTTTTTTTTTTTACATCATTCTAAAAATATTAGGTCTGCCTTAGCTGCTTTTTTTTAAGTCACTTACTGTTGTTTTCAGGCCTCTACATAAGCTTGCACCAGTCTTCTAAACATAAAAAATGGAGAAGATGCTGTTCATAATTATAACAAAATGGGTGCAAGCTACTTTGTCAGTTAGGAGTGATCAGTTCTCTGTTCTGCTGTGGCTGTGAAGAGAAAGAAGAGCTGACCCCCCAAGGGAGAAGGGTTATTAACCCTGTGCAGACTCTGCTCGTGTAGTGTAATTATTGCATGATGAGCAGACAGGGATATGAGCTATCTACTGACAGGTCACACAGAGAAAACTGCCATATTTCCTCTCGTAATTAGGGGCAGACCTGTACTAGTTTCTAAAGTCTATTGTGATTTATTCTGTGAAACTGTGTGAACATTGAGTCTCTGTTTAAAGCTGCATTGTTGTAGAATATACAAAGTATTGTCCATGAAGAAACCCTTTCCTTTATTGGTAGAACTTTGTGATATTAATTTATTACTACAACTAAAGAGTTCCCATCTGGACATTCCTTTATTTACTGGGGAAGCAGCACTCCTGATTCAAGTACTTCTGTATGGAGGAAAGAGGACAGTCACCATTAAATATTTTTTAGGTTTTGTAGTGGCACTGATTGATATGGCTCTGGATGCCACCCAGTGTTCCTGAGGGGCCAATGGTGTGGCTGATGTTTTGCACACCTATTGGTGCTACCCTGGGTGTTTTGGGACTTTAGATTCCCATGTCAGGAACTTTTTGGGAGCCCCAGCATGATTAACGCAAAGCCACTGTGAGGTCCCGGGATTCCCCCCCAGTGGCCTGTGTGAAAATAAGAGGTGATGTTCAGGAGGCAGCTCTCAGACATAAATATATTTTTAACAGTTATACATGTTCATTTCCATATATACAGTGGATATAAAAAGTGTACACACCCCTGTTAAATTGTCAGGTTTCAGTGATGTAAAAAAAATTAGACAAAGATAAATCATTGCAGAACTTTTTCCACCTTTAATGTGACCTATAAACTGTATAATTCAATTGCAAAACAAACTGAAATCTTTTTTTTGGGGGGGGTAAACTAATATTAAAAATCTAAAATAATGTGGTTGCATAAGTGGGCACACCCTCTTATAACTGGGGATGTAGCTGTGTTCAGAATTAAACAATCACATTCAAAATCATGTTAAATAGGAGTCAGTACACATCTGCCATCATTTAAAGTGCCTCTGATTACCCCAAATAAAGTTCAGCTGTTCTAGTAGTCTTTCCTGACATTTTCTTAGTCACATCCTACAGCAAAAGCCATAGTCCGCAGAGAGCTTCCAAAGCATCAGAGGGATCTCATTGTTAAAAGGTATCAGTCAGGAGAAGGGTACAAAAGAATTTCCAAGGCATTAGATATACCATGGAACACAGTGAAGACCGTCATCAGCAAGTGGAGAAAATAAGGCGCAACAGGGACATTATCAAGGACTGGATGTCCCTCCAAAATTGATGAAAAGACTAGAAGAAAACTGGTCTGAGTGGCTGCCAAGAGGCCTACAGTAACATTAAAGGAGCTGCAGGAATATCTGGCAAGTACTGGCTGAGTGGTACATGTTGATGCAAACATGCGCATCAGAGATGGACGCAGTTCAACCATTTTGTTAGGCATCTCCATTTTCTCAACTCATCTTTCCACCCCTCCCTCTCACTGAGAGGAGACGTGGCCAGAGTGCGTGTACTGTGTATGGGTCACTGGCAGGGCAACGCATCCCTAGTTCGTGGCCGAGCGGTCTGCGAAAGTGTAGCCTTTCTCACCTAGGCCAGGATAAGGCCAGGGTTCCCAGGAGAATTGGAGCCTCACTGACCAAGGTGCCTCTGTAGTTTCACACCTTGTAAAACAGATAACGAGCCTTCCCAAAAGTTGAAAGAAATGCTGACCTGATGAGCCGAACTCAGTGGAGGTGACAGAATCAGATAAACTCTGTTAAACTCCATTTTTCCACTATTTCGCATATCTTGGAATATGAGAGACTTACATAAAAACCAGACATCCTGTCAGATTGGCTAGGAGCAGGCGAACAGTTTGATGGGTCATTCGAATTATCTCGGACCATCAGGGGAGCCGAAACCTATAACCCGTGAACCATGCAACATATTTCATAATTCATATCTAGATAATCCTCAGACTTGTCTGCATAATAATATACCCGCGGGTAAATTGTCACGTCTGCAGCTGGGAAGTTATAGACCAGAATATGAATTATGAAAGATGTTGGTTCCAATTTTGGGTTCCGCCTGCCGATCCCTCCCTAAACAGAGTATTGGTAAGTTACTCAGGACCACCCCCTGCTGGGAAACTTTAAAGCAGGCTGTCAAGCCTAAGAGAAGAGAGTTGAAGAATTCTCCCATTTTTCCATCGTAACATAGGGAGATCAAAGCACCCTCCTGCTCTGACTTGGATCTGCTAAACCCAGGACTTTGGCAAGTACTTTAACCCTTTCACCTCTCTCTGATATCTCTTTACTGTGCTATGGTTCTCTGTATATTTATATATATATATCTTAGTTACATCTTCTCTGTAAATATTTTATTGCACCTGTTTGACCCTTTTAGTAATAAATCTCTTTCTGAAAGTGTTGAACTGTTTCTATAGTTCTTAATTGCAATTTACGAATCCCTGCCTTTGAAGAGACGCTGTTTGTTTAAACCTCTGTATAACCGGCCTACGGATCGTTTTATACAGATGATTATTTCAATCATTATAGTGTTATAAGTGATAACGCAAGTTTCTTCTTTCTCTGTACAAAAAGGAGGTGGTGGCAGTGTGGAGGGTTAGTTGCGAAATTAACCCGACCCAGTAACAATCACTTTGGTTGCAGGTACATAGATTGTAGTCCATTAGCTGGAAAATCCTTGTGCAGGGTGCAGCTGGTATTGTTACGCACATCACATCGTGGTTTGGATCAGCCAGTCCTTCGATCACGAGTTCGGTGAGAAGGTCTGGGGTTTGACGCCGCGATCGTGACACATGTGACAACAATCTCCCGTATTCTTCATATGTCTGGGCTATGGGGTAGAGTGGAAAGACGGAAGTCTTTTCTTACGAAGAAAAACATCCAAGCCCGGCTAAATTTTGCAAAAACACATCTGAAGTCTCCCAAAAGCATGTGGGAAAATGTGTTATGGTCTAACATTTTGGCTATAATTCCAAAAGAGATGTATAGTGCAAAAACAACACTGCGCATCACCAAAAGAACACCATACCCACAGTGAAGCATGGTGGTGGCAGCATCATGAGAAATGTTAGTTTATGACATCGAATTGGTGGGGAATAAACATTACAGGTTATTTCTTGCCTTTTTAGGGAATTTGCAAAAGATCCTTTTGAGTAAATTAAATGTTATCAATGGTTTAACTATGTAACTATATGTAACAGTTATGTCTTAACCACTTCCAGTCCGAACACTTTTACCCCCTTCCTGACCAGGGCAATGTTCAGCTTTCAGTGCTATCACACTTTGAATGACAATTGCGCGGTCATGCAACACTGTACCCAATTGAATTTTTTACCATTTTTTGAGACAGATAAAGCTTTATTTTGGTGATATTTATTCACCGCTGGGATTTTTATTTTTTTTGCTATGTAAATGAAAAAGTCAAAAAATTTTGAAAAAACGTTTTTTTTTTTTAATTTTGCAAATAAATAATATTTCATCAGAAATATTTGCCAAAATGTATTCTGTTATCTTTTTAGTAAAAAACAAAATCCAAATTAGTTTATAACCAAAAATTATAATTTTTAAACATTTTTTTTACATTTTTATTTTATTTTTTTATATTATTATTTTTTATTTTTATTTTATTTTTTTACATACTGTCACCCTAGCAGTACAGTATCACCATGGTGACACTGTACTACTTGTGGGGGGTGATGAAGTTTTTTTTTTTTTATTTACACTGATTGCTTTTGCACCCATATAGGATGTAAAAGCAATCATTTATCTCTGTGTGCATTCTTGCACTCATTGAGAAGTACTGAGTGAGCTGTGATTGGTCACATGGTACAAGGCTGTTGTGAATAGCCTTGTACCATGTGACCTCTGTGATCATTCACAGATTTCACACGTAGTAAGCAATGATGTCACAAGTGACATCTTGCTTACTACTTTGCATGTGATCACTGATTGGCCAATCAGTGATCACATGATCGGGACCTCGTACAGAGGTCCCGTCCGACGATCAGTGTTTCACTGTCCGGAGGACACAGCGGGCACCGGATCGCGGTGCTGCGCGCTCCCAGGGAGCGCGCACAAGCAGGGTGTGGGGAGGCCGTTTATAAACGGCCACCCGACCCTGCAGTGCCACCGTCCGGCCGTTTATATGCAACGGCCGGTCGGGAAGTGGTTAATCTAGTTGAAAAAGACATAAATCCATCCAGGTCAATTTACAGCGAAAAACAAAAGACACACACAAATAGAAAATCTCCATATACATTATCCAATACCCACAATTGATCCAGAGGAAGGCAAAAAACCTCAATAAAGCATGATCCAATTTGCTCCAGTGGGGAAAAAAAATCCCTCCTCATCCCCCAAGAGGCAATCGGATATCCCAGGTATAACTTTAGCAATAAATATTAGTATCCAGTTATATTATGTGCAGTTAGGAAAAAATCTAGGCCTTTTTAAAAACAATCTACTGAGCTGATAGATAAACTGTGAAAGGGGTCTCATAGTTACATGCAGACTACGCTGGTTAAGAGACATGAGAGCAGAGAAGGAAAATGTGATCTCCAAGGATTTACAGCTTTAGATGTGATCATATTAGGCTGGGCAGAGCATAAGTGTGTGCAGTTACAGGGTTTTGATATAGAGCAGTGGTCTCCAGACTGCGTCCCTTTGCTTGTCTCTGTCCGGCCCTTGGAGTACTATTCCTCCCACTGATACCAATAAGGAGGCACAATTCTTTCCACTGGCACCAACAATGGGGCATTTTTCCTTCCACTGCCACCAATGATAGGGTAAAATTCCTCCCACTGATATAAACAATTAGGTATTATTCCTTCAACTAATACCAAGGATGGGGCACTAATACTTCGTTTGATACCAATGATGGGACACTATTTCTCCCCCTGACACCAATGTTGGGGCACTATTCCTCCCCTGACATCAATGATGGAACAGTATTCCTCCCACTAATACCAATGATGGGGACATATTCCTCCCAATAACACCAATGATGGGGCACTATTCCTCCCCTGACATCAATGTTGGGGCACTATTCCTCCCCTGACATCAATGATGGAACAGTATTCCTCCCACTAATACCAATGATGGGGACATATTCCTCCCAATAACACCAATGATGGGGCAATATTCCTCCAACTAATATCAGTGATTGGACACTGTTCCTCCTTACACTGACTACAAGCACTGTCATTTTTTTTTGCTTCTGACGCAGGGACATTTTCTATTCCTACTGGCCCTCCTAAAGTGTGAAGGACAGTAAACTGGCCCTTTGTTTAGAAAGTTTGGAGACCCCTGATATAGAGTAAATGCATAATGTAAACATCTACCCTATAACGTCTGTCACTGTTACTTGCACCAGATAGCGTAAGCTCTGATCTGTGTCAGGCTACAAACAGAAAGCCTCCTGTAGTCTGTTGTGATTTTGAGAGCTGTAGAAAGCTCTCTTGTTACATGCAAAGGTTAGCTGGTGCTATGCAGGTTTCCTGCAGACCTGTCAGTATATCTTCTTGCCCATACAGGATGTACATGCAAGCAGATATACTGACAGGAAGAATCAATGAACTACCACGGCACTCAACAGCGCTATGGTAGTTCATTGAAAACTACAAGCCAACAGCTGCTAAGGCTGTCGGGACTGGTAGTTCCCATATACAGAGGACTATGAATGAGTGGCATGGCCGGGCTGCCGAAGCACTGCACGACTGCGTTTTTTAAAAATATTGAAAGCTATCAGGAGTAGAAGATCCCCCACTAGCTGTCAAATTGGGGGCTTGTTTATTCCTAACATGTTACACCCTGAATATGAGTGTAACATGTTATGAAAGGTGAACTTATCCTTTCAATTAATTTTTTTTCTCATATATCTACATTCAGTACCCAATAATGACAAAGTGAAAAAAGAATTTTAAACATTTTGCAAATGTATGAAAAATTAATCTATCACATTGGCATAAGTATTCAGACTCTTTGCAAAAACACTTGAAATTTAGCTCAGGTGCCTCCCATTTTCTTAATCGTTGCAGAGATATTTCAACACCTTGATTGGAGTCCACCTGTATTAAATTAAATTGATTGGAAAGGCACACACCTCTCTATAAAAGGCCTCACAGCTGGCAATGCATACTGTACCAGAGCAAAAGCCATGAGGTCTAAGGAACTGCCTGCTGAGCTCAGAAACAGGATTATTGCAAGGCACAGATCTGGGGAAGGCTACGAAATAAAACATTCTGCTGCACTGAAGTTTTCCAAGAGCACAGTGGCTTCCATAATTCTCAAATGGCAGAAGTGTGGCACAACCAGGACTCTTTCAAAAGCTGGTCGCTCGACCAAACTAAGCAATCGGGGGAGAAGGGCCTTAGTAAGAGAGGTGATCAAGAAACTGATGGTCACTTTGAGCTCCAGAGATCCTGTGTGGAGGTGGAACAAAGTTCCAGAAGGACCACGCTCGCTGCAGCCGTTCACTGATCTGGGCTTTATGGCATAGTGGTTAGATGGAAGCCTCTCCTCGGTGCAAAACACATGAAAGCCCACTTGGAGTTTGAAAAATTACATCCAAAAGACTCTCAGACTGTGAGGAACAAGATTCTCTGGTCTGATGAAACCAAGATTGAACTGTATATCCTAAATTCTAAACGTTATGTTTGGAGGAAACCAGGCACCGCTCATCACCTGTTCAATACCATCCCAATAGTGAAGCATGGTGGTGGCAGCATGATGCAATGGGGTGTTTTTCAGCAGCAGGGACTGGGAGACTGGCAGACAAACAGAGCTCAGGGCCTCAGACTGGGCTTCACTTTGGTTCACTTTCCAACATGCCAACAATCCTAAGCACACAGCCAAGACAACACAGGAGTGGCTTAGAGACAACTCTGTGAATATCCTAGAGTGGCCCAGCCAGAACCTTATTGAACATCACTGGGAAGACCTCAAAATGGCTGCCCACCAACAGTTCTGAATCCAACCTGACTGAGTTTGAGAGTATTTGCAAAGAAAAATAGCAGAAAATCCCCCAATCCAGATGTGCAAAGCTTGTAGCGTCAAACCTCAAAAGACTTGAGGCGCTAATTGCTGCCAAAGGTGCTTCAATAAATTACTGAGTAGAGGGTGTGAATATTTAAGTACATATATCAGTTTTTTCTTTACAATAAATTCACAGACTTTCTAAAAATTCTGTTTTCAATATGTCATTATGGGGAACTGAGATTATTTAGAAAAAAAAACAAATTTAAAGAACTGCAACATAACAAAATTGAAAAAAGTGAAGGGGGTCTGAATACTTTATGAACCCACTGTAAGTGGGAAGACAATAATTGTTCCCGAGACACTATATTTAGAGATGAGCGAATTATTCAAAAATTCGATTCGGCTGATTCGCCGAATTTGAGGAAGAAATTTGATTCGATGCGAATTTATTCGCTACGAATTTAACTTATAAAAAGGGTTTCTAGGCTTCAGAGAGCCTTTAAATTAGTGCAGAACACTGTACCTTTAATTTAAATGCCCTTGGAGATGAGGAAGGAGAAGGAGAAGGATGAGAAGAAGGAGAAGGAGAAGGATGAGAAGAAGGAGAAGGATGAGAAGAAGGAGAAGGATGAGAAGAAGGAGAAGGAGAAGGATGAGAAGAAGGAGAAGGATGAGAAGAAGGAGAAGGAGAAGGATGAGAAGAAGGAGAAGGAGAAGGATGAGAAGAAGGAGAAGGATGAGAAGAAGGAGAAGGATGAGAAGAAGGAGAAGGATGAGAAGAAGGAGAAGGATGAGAAGAAGGAGAAGGAGAAGGATGAGAAGAAGGAGAAGGATGAGAAGAAGGAGAAGGAGAAGGATGAGAAGAAGGAGAAGGAGAAGGATGAGAAGAAGGAGAAGGAGAAGGAGAAGGATGAGAAGAAGGAGAAGGATGAGAAGAAGGAGAAGGATGAGAAGAAGGAGAAGGATGAGAAGAAGGAGAAGGAGAAGGATGAGAAGAAGGAGAAGGAGAAGGATGAGAAGAAGGAGAAGGATGAGAAGAAGGAGAAGGAGAAGGATGAGAAGAAGGAGAAGGATGAGAAGAAGGATGAGAAGAAGGAGAAGGATGAGAAGAAGGATGAGAAGAAGGAGAAGGATGAGAAGAAGAAGGATGAGAAGAAGAAGAAGGATGAGAAGAAGGAGAAGGATGAGAAGAAGAAGAAGGATGAGAAGAAGAAGAAGGATGAGAAGAAGAAGAAAGATGAGAAGAAGGAGAAGGATGAGAAGAAGAAGAAGGATGAGAAGAAGAAGAAGGATGAGAAGAAGGAGAAGGATGAGAAGAAGAAGAAGGATGAGAAGAAGGAGAAGGATGAGAAGAAGAAGAAGGATGAGAAGAAGAAGAAGGATGAGAAGAAGGAGAAGGATGAGAAGAAGAAGAAGGATGAGAAGAAGAAGAAGGATGAGAAGAAGGAGAATTCCAAGCCGGCAAAAAGTGTATCTGCAGAGCTCCGCTATTTCTTAGCGGAGCTCTGCAGGTACACTTAGCGGAGCTCTGCAGATACACTTAGCGGAGCTCTGCAGATACACTTAGCGGAGCTCTGCAGATACACTTTTTGCCGGCTTGGAATTCTTCTTATTTTCATCCTACTTCTTCTTCTTCTTCTTCTTCATCCTCATCCTCAGAAGAAGAAGAAGAGGATGAGGATGAAGAGGAAGAAGAAGAAGAAGAAGAAGTAGGATGAAAATAAGAAGAATTCCAAGCCGGCAAAAAGTGTATCTGCAGAGCTCCTCTATTCTGCAGATACACTTAGAGGAGCTCTGCAGATACACTTTTTGCAGGCTTGGAATTCTTCTTATTTTCATCCTACTTCTTCTTCTCCTTCTTCTTCATCCTCATCCTCATCCTCAGAAGAAGAAGAAGAGGATGAGGATGAAGAAGAAGAAGAAGTAGGATGAAAATAAGAAGAATTCCAAGCCGGCAAAAAGTGTATCTGCAGAGCTCCGCTAAGTGTATCTGTAGAGCTCCGCTATTTCTGACAGTTCTCTGACATTCACTCCATACAGCGGTTGAAACATTGTATCTACAGTTGTGTCCAAAATTATTCAACCCCCAATGCTGTAAAGGGGTTTAGGGACTATAGTGTACATTTGGAATTGTATTCAGAATCAAATCCTACAAGGACGTTGTAACTACCCAAATGCAACTAAAATGACATCAATTGTTTATGTAATACAGTAGTAAATGGTTCTTATGTGGTTTCTTCATTGCCACAATTATTCAACCCCTTAAAGACTACCACTCTGAAGAACAGAGGTTCATACAGGTGCTTTCCATCAGGTATTGAAAACACCTGTGGATGTCACCGAGCAGCAATCAAGCATAATAAGCACCAATTAGGCAGCTTTAAAATGACTGTGATACTCAGCTCCTTCTAGACATTTACTGGTGTGGTTACAAACATGGTGAAGGCAAGAGAATGGTCCAGGAAGACAAGAGAAGAGGTGATTTCTCTTCACAGGAAGGGCAATGGCTATAAGAAGATTGCAAAGATGTTAAACATACCAAGAGACACCTTAGGAAGCATCATTCGCAAATTCAAGGCAAAGGGCACTGTTGAAACGCTACCTGGTCGTGGCAGAAAGAAGATGCTGACTTCGACTGCTGTGCGCTACCTGAAGCGTAGAGTGGAGAGAAGTCCCCGTGTGACTGCTGAGGAACTGAGAAAAGATTTGTCAGATGTGGGTACAGAAGTTTCAGCCCAGACAATAAGACGCACACTGCGTAATGAAGGCCTCCGTGCCAGAACTCCCAGGCGTACCCCCTTGCTGTCTCCAAAGAATAAGAAGAGTCGACTGCAGTATGCCAAAAGCCATGTGGACAAACCACAAAAGTTGTGGGATAGTGTTCTGTGGACTGATGAAACAAAATTAGAACTGTTTGGGCCCATGGATCAACGCTATGTTTGGAGGAGGAAGAACAAGGCCTATGATGAAAAGAACACCTTGCCTACTGTGAAGCATGGTGGAGGGTCAATCATGCTTTGGGGCTGTTTTGCTTCTGCAGGTACAGGGAAGCTTCAGCGTGTGCAAGGTACCATGAATTCTCTTCAGTACCAGGAGATATTGGATGGAAACGTGATGCAGTCCGTCACACACCTGAGGCTTGGGAGACGTTGGACCTTTCAACAGGACAATGATCCCAAGCATACCTCCAAGTCCACTAGAGCATGGTTGCAGAGGAAAGGCTGGAACATTTTGGAGTGGCCATCGCAGTCACCAGACTTAAATCCGATTGAGAACCTCTGGTGGGACTTAAAGAAAGCAGTTGCAGTGCGCAAGCCTAAGAATGTGACTGAACTGGAGGCCTTTGCCCATGAAGAATGGGCGAAGATACCCGTAGATCGCTGCAAGACACTTGTGTCAAGCTATGCTTCACGTTTAAAAGCTGTTATAACTGTAAAAGGATGCTGTACTAAGTACTAAGATTGAATGTCACTTGGGGGTTGAATAAAACTGATAATGCTGTGAGCACAGAAAAGACATTTGTGGTTATTTCATTATAACTGTTATGTTATATTTGTCTGACCTAAAAGTGCCTCTTTAATGTAAATGTAAGCAAGATGACTGAATGATCAAAAGCAATGTCAAACTGGCCAAAACACTCAATTTCAGTGGGGGTTGAATAATTTTGGACACAACTGTATTTGTTTCCATTTATGGAAACAAATAGATACAATGTTTCAACCGCTGTATGGAGTGAATGTCAGAGAACTGTCAGAAATAGGCTATTTCTGACAGTTCTCTGACATTCACTCCTCAACCGCTGTATGGAATATTGAATGTCAGAGAACTGTCAGAAATAGCCTATTTCTGACAGTTCTCTGACATTCACTCCATACAGCGGTTGAAACATTGTATCTATTTGTTTCCATTTATGGAAACTTCTTCTTCTTCTTCTTCTTCATCCTCATCCTCTTCTTCTTCCAAGGATGAGGATGAAGAAGAAGCAGAAGAAGTAGGATGAAAATAAGAAGAATTCCAAACTGGCAAAAAGTGTATCTGCAGAGCTCCTCTAAGTGTATCTGCAGAATAGAGGAGCTCTGCAGATACACTTTTTGCCAGCTTGGAATTCTTCTTATTTTCATCCTACTTCTTCTTCTTCTTCTTCATCCTCATCCTCAGAAGAAGAAGAAGAGGATGAGGATGAAGAAGAAGAAGAAGAAGAAGAAGTAGGATGAAAAGAAGAATGAAAAGAAGAAGAATGAAAAGAAGAAGAAGAAGAATGAAAAGAAGAATGAGAAGAATGAAAAGATTCTTCTTCTTCTTTTCATTCTTCTTTTCATTCTTCTTCTTCTTTTCATTCTTCTTCTTCTTCTTTTCATTCTTCTTTTCATTCTTCTTTTCATTCTTCTCATTCTTCTTTTCATTCTTCTCATTCTTCTTCTCATTCTTCTTTTCATTCTTCTTCTCATTCTTCTTTTCATTCTTCTTCTTCTTTTCATTCTTCTTTTCATTCTTCTTTTCATTCTTCTTCTCATTCTTCTTCTTCTTTTCATTCTTCTTTTCATTCTTCTTCTCATTCTTCTTTTCATGAAGAAGAAAAGAAGAATGAGAAGAATGAAAAGAAGAAGAAGAAGAATGAAAAGAAGAATGAGAAGAAGAATGAAAAGAAGAACGAAAAGAAGAATGAGAAGAATGAAAAGAAGAATGAGAAGAATGAAAAGAAGAATGAAAAGAAGAAGAAGAAGAATGAAAAGAAGAAGAAGAATGAAAAGAAGAATGAAAAGAAGAAGAAGAATGAAAAGAAGAAGAAGAATGAAAAGAAGAAGAAGAATGAAAAGAAGAATGAAAAGAAGAAGAAGAATGAAAAGAAGAAGAAGAAGAATGAAAAGAAGAATGAGAAGAATGAAAAGATTCTTCTTCTTCTTCTTTTCATTCTTCTTTTCATTCTTCTTCTTCTTTTCATTCTTCTTCTTCTTTTCATTCTTCTTTTCATTCTTCTCATTCTTCTTCTCATTCTTCTTTTCATTCTTCTTTTCATTCTTCTTCTTCTTTTCATTCTTCTTCTCATTCTTCTTTTCATTTTTCTTCTTTTCATTCTTCTTTTCATTCTTCTTCTCATTCTTCTTTTCATGAAGAAGAATGAGAAGAATGAAAAGAAGAATGAAAAGAAGAAGAATGAAAAGAAGAATGAGAAGAATGAAAAGAAGAATGAGAAGAATGAAAAGAAGAATGAAAAGAAGAAGAAGAAGAATGAAAAGAAGAAGAAGAATGAAAAGAAGAATGAAAAGAAGAAGAAGAATGAAAAGAAGAAGAAGAAGAATGAAAAGAAGAATGAAAAGAAGAAGAAGAATGAAAAGAAGAATGAAAAGAAGAATGAGAAGAATGAAAAGAAGAAGAATGAAAAGAAGAATGAAAAGAAGAAGAAGAAGAATGAAAAGAAGAATGAAAAGAAGAAGAAGAATGAAAAGAAGAAGAAGAAGAATGAAAAGAAGAATGAAAAGAAGAATGAGAAGAATGAAAAGATTCTTCTTCTTCTTCTTTTCATTCTTCTTTTCATTCTTCTTCTTCTTTTCATTCTTCTTCTTTTCATTCTTCTCATTCTTCTTTTCATTCTTCTCATTCTTCTTCTCATTCTTCTTTTCATTCTTCTTCTCATTCTTCTTTTCATTCTTCTTCTTCTTTTCATTCTTCTTTTCATTCTTCTCATTCTTCTTTTCATTCTTCTTTTCATTCTTCTTCTCATTCTTCTTTTCATGAAGAAGAAATGAAGAATGAAAAGAATGAAAAGAAGAATGAAAAGAAGAAGAAGAATGAAAAGAAGAATGAGAAGAAGAATGAAAAGAAGAATGAAAAGAAGAATGAAAAGAAGAAGTATTCCAGTACAGCAAAAAGTGTATCTGCAGAGAGCTCCGCTATTTCTGACAGTTCTCTGACAGTTCCAGCGGTTGACAGCGGTTGAAACATTGTATCTATTTATTTCCAAATAAAAACATCTGTATCCTAAATGGAAACAAATAGATACAATGTTTCAACTGCTGTACATGTGAAGGAACTGTCAGAGAACTGTCAGAAATAGCGGAGCTCTCTGCAGGGACACTTTTGCCGGCTGATCGGGAAAAATCCAATTCGCGCACCCGAATTATGCAAATATTCGGATTCGACGCAAATCGAATTTTTCCTGAAATTCGAAACGAATTCCACTTCGCCTGGTTCGATTCGCTCATCTATATATATTCAATGCTTTGTCAACATTTTTTACGTAACCTATCCAGTTAAAAATCTCTATATGGCATTATATCTAATAGATATTTAATACAGCATGCTATTATTTACAATGAAGAAATATAGAAGACTTACAGTACAAGTCTGAAATAAAATGTGCTTAATAAGCAAGCCAACTTCAAGAATCTCAGCTGGTGGTTCAAGCTGAACCACTTTCTTCTCCTGTGGTTCAACCATCTCTGTCTTTTTTCAGCACTTGTTCTGGAACTTCTAATTCTGGTTCAGGGACAAATTAGTATAGCTTAATGTTATCTTACAGAGGTGAGAAACAGCATGTAACAGAGAACGAAGAGCTAAGCATCCTCAGTTCTAATAGGTGAGCATGTTATGTGTTTTGTTGAAGAGAACATATGTAATTAGCTAGCATAATCTGTTCATGTACAGTAATTATTCTTCTGGGAGTGGGGTGATAAGTATTATAGCGTAACTTTTACAAAATATATAAATATTGGCAGTATCACAATATAGTTACAAGGCTGCATTTACACTGATCTTTTTTTGTGTTAAAAGCGAAAGAAAATGCATGACCAATGAATCCTATGGACCTCTTCACACTGGGCAGTTGCCGGTGTGTTGCATTTTTCAATGTCCTGCTTTCTGCATTTTTCGTGTGGTACAAAAAAAAAAATACCAGAAACACATCTCCCCATTGAAATGAATGGAAAATGCATTAAATGTACCCGCAACTTGCATTTTTGGTGCGTTTTATTGAGTCACATGTCAGGTACAAAACACACTAGAAACACAATAAAAATACATGTGCATTTTACCGCGTTTTTGCGATTGAGCAGCGTGAAAGTAGCATAAATCCTGTAATATATTCTTTGCAACTTCCTGCTCTTATACTGTCAGGTTCAGGCCCGGACTGGGACAAAACTAGTCCCGGCATTTTAGCCTGAGCAGACAATTTTTCCGGGGGGGCGGGTGCAACGGCGTTCGCAGGGGCAGTTGGTAATGGAATATTCATGGAGTCGATCCTCCGCACTGTAATGTAAAGGAGCACTGTGATATAAAGTGTACTGCACTGTAAAGGGGCACCGTATTGATTACAGTGCCCCTTTACATTACGGTGCCCCTAGAGATCTAATCACAGTGCCCCCTATATATTCAAAGAGATGACCCAATCCAACAAAGAGACATCCCAATCCATATAGAAAAGAGACAGTCCAGTCCAGCAAACAGATATCCCCTAATAGCAAAGAGACAGCACAGTCCAGCAAAGAGTCATCCTGCCCAGCAAAGACACAGCTCGTCCAGCAAAGAGACAGCTTGTCCAGCACAGAGACAGCCCATCCAGCAAAGAGAAAGCTCAACCAGTAAAGAGACATCCTGCCCAGCAAAGAAACAGCCCACCCAGCAAAGAGACAGCTCAACCAGTAAAGAGGCAGCCCATCCAGCAAAGAGACATCCTGCCCAACAAAGAGACAGCCCATCCAGCAAAAAGACAGCCCATCCAGCAAAGAGACATCCTGTCCAGCAAAGAGACAGCTCGATCTGCAAAGAGACATCCCGTCCAGCAAAGAGACATCCTGCCCAGAAAAGAGACAGCCTATTCAGCAAAGAGATAGCCATTCAGCAAAGAGACAACTCATCCAAAGATACATCCTGACCAGCAAAGAGACAGCCGTCCAGCAAAGAGACAGCCTGTCCAGCAAAGAGACAACTCATCCAGCAAAGAGACAGCCCATTCAGCAAAGAGACAGCTCATCCAGCAAAGAGACAGCTCACCCAGCAAAGAGACAGTCTGTTCAGCAAAGAAACAGCCCAGTCCACCGCCAAGCTGTCACAGTGTGCCAGCGGGTGAAGGAGAGAGGCCGCCGTTGTCACTTCAGTGCGGCTGTGTGTGTAGTGGCCGGCCGGGGAGGTGCTTCCTGCTTGTTGTCTGGAGCCATCTCTGCTCCTCCTGTCAGCCCTGCTGTCAGCACAGCAGGAGATGAGCATCAACCATGGTCTGTGTTAGCCCTGTCCAGACTGCTGTCGCTGCTTACATTCTACTGTGTGGACCGATCATCAACAGGCCGCTCTTCTTAAGCCCAGTGGCCCTTGCCCACCGGGCAAATGCCCGGTGTGCCCTATGGCCAGTCCGGGCCTTGTCAGGTTTGATCATTTCTTTTGGAACTCCTTCCTTCTGATGGTTCCATATACAGTGGGGATCGAAAGTTTGGGCACCCCAGCTAAAAAATTGTATTAATGTGCATAAAGAAGCCAAGGAAAGATGGAAAAATCTCCAAAAGGCATCAAATTACAGATTAGACATTCTTATAATATGTCAACAAAAGTTAGATTTTATTTACATCATTTACACTTTCAAAATAACAGAAAACGAAAAAATGGCGTCTGCAAAAGTTTGGGCACCCTGCAGAATTTATAGCATGCACTGCCCCCTTTGCCAAGCTGAGACCTGCCAGTGTAATGGATTGTTCTCAATCATCGTCTGGGAAGACCGGGTGATGTCATTCTCAAAGGTTTTAAATGCCCAGACTCTTCTGACCTTGCCCCAACAATCAGCACCATGGGTTCTTCTAAGCAGTTGTCTAGAAAACTTAAACTGAAAATAGTTGACGCTCACAAAGCTGGAGAAGGCTATAAGAAGATAGCAAAGCGTTTTCAGATGTCAATATCCTCTGTTCGGAATGTAATTAAGAAATGGCAGTCATCAGGAACAGTGGAAGTTAAAGCAAGATCTGGAAGACCAAGAAAAATATCAGACAGAACAGCTGGCGGGATTGTGAGAAAAACAATTCAAAACCCACGTTTGACTGCACGATCCCACTAGAAAGATCTGGCAGACACTGGAGTTGTGGTACACTATTCCACTATAAAGAGATACTTGTACAAATATGGTCTTCATGGAAGAGTCATCAGAAAAAAACCTCTTCTACCTCCTCACCACAAAAATCATTGTTTGAACTTTGCAAATGAACATATAGACAAGCCTGATGCATTTTGGAAACAAGTTCTGTGGACTGATGAAGTTAAAATTGAACTTTTTGGCCGGAATGAGCAAAGGTACGTTTGGAGAAGAAGGGGCACAGAATTTAATGAAAAGAACCTCTGTCCAACTGTTAAGCATGGGGTTGGATCAATCATGCTTTGGGGTTGTGTTGCAGCCAAAGGCACAGGGAACATCTCACGAGTAGAAGGAAAAATGGATTCAATAAAATTTCAGCAAATTTGGATGGTAACTTGATGCCATCTGTGAAAAAGCTGAAGTTAAAGAGAGGATGGCTTCTACAATTTGATAATGATCCTAAACACACCTCGAAATCCACGGGGGATTACATCAAGAGGCGTAAACTGAAGGTTTTGCCATGGCCTTCACAATCTCCTGACCTCAACATAATTGAAAATCTATGGATAGACCTTAAAAGAGCAGTGCGTGACAGACAGCCCAGAAATCTCAAAGAACTGAAAGACTTTTGTAAGGAAGAATGGGCAAAGATACCTCAAACAAGAATTGAAAGACTTGGCTGGCTACAAAAAGCGTTTACAAGCTGTGATTCTTGCCAAAGGGAGCAGTACAAGATATTAACTCTGCAGGGTGCCCAAACTTTTGCAGATGACATTTTTTTGTTTTCTGTTATTTTGAAAGTGTAAATGATGGAAATAAAATCTAACTTTTGTTGACATATTATAAGAATGTCTAATCTGTAATTTGATGCCTTTTGGAGATTTTTCCATCTTTCCTTGGCTTCTTTATGCACATTAATACAAATTTTTAGCTGGGGTGCCCAAACTTTCGATCCCCACTGTACATCCAAAAGTTGATTGGAAAGCCCAGGCATGATTGCACATTTTTCCCCAATCTGTTGTGCTCAGTAACATCCTTGAATCCCTCCAAATCTGTGGACAGAAACAGTATATATGTGTGAATATAAATATACATATATATTGTGCCAGTGCGAGGCTCTGTCTCTATGACAATGGCCAGGGAAAAGACACAGAGTTGGCATGTCTTCTTACTGCAATGCTACAGAGCATAGATTTGGAGTGGAGAGAACTGCTGTTGCAACTTTCTCTGGATCTTGGTATTGCCGGATGGGGCTCTGTAGTTTAGAGATTCTAAGAGTTTTGGGTGGGATGGATTCTGCAACCTGTCTCTGGGTGTTGTGAATAACCAGCAGGGTATGTGCCCAGGTGCACACAGCCCTTATAATGATGGTCTTGTGAGAGCAGTAGGTGGTGGGAGTTGGAGTTGCTTGAAGACAGCCCTGTCAGGACAGCTGGGGGTCCCTGTTGGAGACTACAACTCACGTGAGGGGGATTCTGGGCCCAAGGGCTGCGAAAGTCTAGCCAGAGCTGAGAGTCTGGGAGACCAAAAAAGAGTCTGGGAGACTGAGGAAGCCGCGGAGGCCAATGAGTCCAGGGGGCTGGAGAGAATCTGTAAGTCTCTGGGGGAATGCAAGCTGGAGATACTGACAAAATCCTGTCAAGAGGCCTTGTGGGCCTGGACAGCAAGTTTCTGTCACAGAGAGAGAGAGAGAGAAATCCGGGTCTCTGCTCCAGTGGTCTCCAGAGTCTTTTGCATCAGGAACTGCTGCTGGCTGTGTGGCAGCCAGGCAAATGGCATTGTGGAGGAATGTGTACCTGTGGAAGTAAGAACTCAGCGTGGCCTGAGAAGATGTCTCCACCTGGGAGGGCCAGTCCATAGGGTCCAGTGATGTTTAAGACAGTAATGATTGGTTCAAGTGGAACCAGAATAAAGTGTGGGGAACAGCAAAAGGGTCTGAGATCTGGGCTTCTGATTACATGCAACCCATGCTACCTATAGAGGAGGTTGGGGGACTTCCTTGTAAAATTTGGAAAAGTCGCTACACAGAGTAAATGGAATAGGGATCGGTGGCCAGAATTGCTTCAACCCTTATTACAGACGGATTTCCAGTCAATTTAGCATTTGATGGATTGGGACCAGGATGACTACCACAAGTTTAAAGAGGAAATCCTTCTTTGAGGGATGATCCAGGGTGTCATGGTCTGCCAGCAATGTTTCAGGTTGGGAGCTTTGTCACTGGAGGCCAAGGTATAAGAAAGGCAGAGAAACAAAAGGTTTTGTGTTTCAGCTACTGGGGTGAAGTGGTCAGCCCAGAAAGGAGGGCACAATAGTCTGCATCCTGCATGAGGTATAGCCAACTGTCTTTTGAGTGCAAGTCCACTGTTACCCCTAGCAACAAGGATCCTGTGTTACCTGCAGGGGGTACTGGTGGGTCTGGAAAGGCTGCAGTGTTGCCCTGTGATCGCATGGGGGAGTCAGCCTGCGGAGATGCCACAGATGAAAGACAGCACACTCAAGTGAAGGCTATGACACCTGCTACAGGAACTGGTAAGACTGTTTGTTTATGAGACTGAACCCAATCAAGTGGAAGTGTGTCCATCAGGGAGTTCCACAGTACAGATGGACATGGACTTGCAGTGGGAAGGCACAGGATGAAGCCTAACTGGCAGCAGGGCTAAAGACTGAAAAGGTCATGGGGAATCTGTATGTGCCTGCTATAATCCAGCAGATGGCTGGGGAAATAAAACTAGGGGTGACCAAAACAATCCAGATACCATGTTCCCTAGTGACAGGTGCTGCAGAGATGCCCAGGAACCTGCAGTGACGGAGCAGATGGTTTCCCAGGTCAGCTATGAAGCTGCCAAAGTAGGAAACAGTGTTCCTTTAAAGAAGGAGGGTGCTGTGAGGAGTGACTCAAGGGCTGCTCAGGTGGGTAATAGACAGCGACAACCTGCAAAAGCCATGTCTACATGTAAAGAGAATGCTGATGGTCATGCCAACAAAAGGGTTACTGTTGGTAAATGTAATATTATTGATGGTGATGACATTGAGAAATTTTATTTCTGGTAATGATCTGTCTGAGAATAATGTCAGCAAAAATAATAATGATGAAGTTGGTGGAATAGCTCCCATGATGACAACCAGAGGCAATGCCACAGAATTGTCCAAGGAAGTCTCGTTGGGTCTCCATGTGTTGGAGCTGGAGGCTGTCCAGGATGACTCTGGTGCTGCTCTGGTGGAACAAGGGGGGGGACTGCTTCACACAGTGAGAGTGTGTGGTTGCAGGCCCACAACCATGTCTGTAACTCGGTTGATGAGAGGTAAATTCAGCCTGATAAAGCTGCCACCAGAGCAAGCTGGTCAAAATTTTGTATTGCAGCCTGCCTTGGTTGAGGATGTAGAATTTCAGTGTAATATGAATAAGAGCATGGTGTCACAAAGGGATGTATATAGAAGAGACAAATATGCTGTTCTGGCTAATAAATCCCAGGTTCCTGTGGGGATATCTAGAGCAGATGATGCAGTGCTGTGTAGCATTCATAATGGAACCAAAACTGACTGGGATGGTTGGTGCGAGCACGCACACATAATACTAAACAATGTGTCCGTGCGTTACAAGACAATGGTGTGTAATAACTGGGAGGACATAATACCCACTATGCCCAAAGGAGGGATTGCAGAACGGCCGGTGGTTGAGGGTGTGTTAACCCCCTGCGAAAGCTGATCCTCTTCAGTCTGAAGGACCGATTCAGGGCAATGGCATGGCAGATTTGTTATCCACAACCTCCCAAGTTTCATTGGATGAGTCCTTCCATGTTTCTGACAGGAGTAAAGTCCCTAAAAAGGTCATGTAGATGTGGAATGTATTGAGATGTCCAATACATTGTTAGAAATGGTAAAGGTACATTCCCTGTACACCTGTGTGTCTCCACCACAGTCGGGCCAGGTGGTACTACATAGTACCAATGGATTGAGCCAGGTGGTACAAGATGTGTTGGGTATCCTTGATCAAGAATGGAATTGGTGGGACCAATGCTTATTAACAGTTTGGCACATGATGTCCTGATTCCCTTTTGAGGGTGCTTCCAGTTACTAGCTGGTAAGGAAGGCGCTCAGCATAACTGTTGGAGACATCAGAGGTCTCTCCGTCTGATGCTGTGACTAAGAACACTCCTGCTGGTGCGGTCTGAGGTGTGGTCAATAGAGGGCGTAGATAGTGTCTCGCATGCGAGACCTCATGAGAAGGAAGGGCCTGGAATAGAGGCAGCACTAGCTAAAATGCTTTCTGTCACAAAGAGATGCAAGTTAAGGTACTCGGAGATGCCTTGGGGGGGGGAGTGATAACAGTATTGGCTGCCGTAACAATGTAATGTGTACACCAGTCTGCATTATCGCAGTAAGAAATGATTTGGGCTTGGATCAGTGTCATTTGTTAGGTCAGCTGCCCGAGGAGCATTGGACAAGTGAGGTGGAGCTGTGTGATGGAATATAGTCACTCACCTTTGTGTGGTCCTAACAAGCACTGAGAGAGAAATTACTGGAATTTGGAATCTATTATTGATTGGTAGGGTTAACAATGCTTTGATTGCCATTGGGGACCGGAGACAAGTTTTTGAACCTGAAAGACCTATTGTGAATTGTAAAACTGTTAGTAATGAGGGAAAAGTTGATTCATCATCAGAGGCAGATTCCCTACAAGATCCAGAAGGTGACTTGAAAGGAAGTGTTAGGGAAGGCTGAGTTCCCCCAGGAGAAGAGGCTAAGCCCAGGGTCCACAAGAGAAGAGGGAGAAGGCTAAGAATAAGGAACTGTAGGATTCTGTTGAAATTCAGGGTAGGGTGTGTGACGATAGCAGCGTCAGACCCCAGCCCTTCTCACCAAACTCGTGACCGAAGGGTTAGCCAATCTAAAGCCGCGCCCAGCTGCACCTTGCACACAGATTTTCCAGCTAATTGACCACGATCTGTGTACTTGCAGCCTGAGAGCGATTGTTACTGGGTTAATTACGCAATTAACCCTTCACACTGCCACCGCCTCCTTTTTGTACAGAGAAAAAGGAAACTCCAGCAAGGCTCCCAACATCCATCCACTACACATCTGCATCAGAGGCTGGTCAGTAGCTCTGAGGAAATGGATTTGTCCCCGAAACGCATCAGCCATTTGACCACACTGACAGTAGGAACACCTTGCTTGCCGTTGTGGCCATCGTCATTATGCAAATGCTTTTTAGATACATGCTTCGTCTGTGAGTATGTTTTTATTTTTCAGGGTGATCCTCTCCAGTCTGGAGGACCGATTCAGGGCACTGGCATGGCAGATTTGTTATCCACAACCTCCCAAGTTTCATTGGATGAGTCCTTCCATGTTTCTGACAGGAGTAAAGTCCCTAAAAAGGTCATGTAGATGTGGAATGTATTGAGATGTCCAATACATTGTTAGAAATGCTGGAATAGGTAAAGGTACATTCCCTGTACACCTGTGTGTCTCCACCACAGTCGGGCCAGGTGGTACTACATAGTACCAATGGATAGAGCCAGGTGGTACAAGATGTGTTGGGTATCCTTCCATCATCCGTCCACTACACATCTGCATCAGAGGCTGGTCAGTAGCTCAGAGGAAAGGGATTCGTCCCCGAAACGCGTCAGCCAATTGACCACACTGACAGTAGGAACACCTTGCTTGCCATTGTGGCCATCGTCATTATGCAAATGCTTTTTAGATACATGCTTCGTCTGTGAGTATGTTTTTATTTTTCACTCCTTTCAATAAACCTTGGATAATGCACTAGGTGTGTGCGCCACCTGTTTATTCTCTATCAGGTTATACAGAGGTTTAAAACACACACACAGTAGCGCTTTCCAGAGGCAGGGGTTCTCAGTTTGCATTAAAGAGCTTTAGAAACAGTTCAACACTTTCAGACAGTAAGATTTATTACTAAAAGGTCAAAAGGGTGCAATAAAAATATTTACATAAAAAGATGTAGCCTATATATATATATATATACACACACACAGTTGCAAGAAAAAGTATGTGAACCCCTTGGGATTATGTGGAGTTTTGCATGAATTGGGCATAAAATGTGCTCTGAACGTCATCTAAGTCACAACAATAGAAGAACACAGTCTGCTGAACATAATACTACACAAACATTAGATGTTGCCATGGTTTAATTGCACATAACATGTAAACATTCACAGTGCAGGGAGGAAAAAGTATGTGAACCTTTGGACTTAATAACTGGTTGACCCTCCTTTGGCAGCAATAACCTCAACCAAACGTTTCCTGTAGTTGCAGATCAGACCTGCACAACGATCTGGAGTAATTTTGGACCACTCCTCTTCACAAAACTGTTTCAGTGTAGCAATATTCTTGGGATGTCTGGTGTGAATCGCTCTCTTAAGGTCATGCCACAGCATTTCAGTTGGGTTGAGGCCAGGACTCTGACTGGGCCACTCCAGAAGGCGTATTCTGTGCTGTTGCAGCCATTGTTTTGTTGAATTACTTGTATGCTTTGGGTCATTGTCCTGTTGCATCACCCATCCTCTGCGGAGCTTCAGTTGGCGGACAGATGGTCGTACGTTTTCCTGCAAAATGTCTTGATAAACTCTGGAATTCATTTTCCCATCAATGGCAACAATCCGTCCAGGCCCTGAGGCAGCAAAGCAGCCACAAACCATGATGCTCCCTCCGCCATGTTTTACAGTGGGGATGAGGTTTTGATGTTGGTGTGCTGTGCCTTTTTTTCTCCACACATAGTGTTGTGTGTTTTTCCCAAACAACTCAATCTTGGTTTCATCTGTCCACAGTATATTTTGCCAGTAGTGCTGTGGAACATCCAGGTGCTCTTTTGCAAACTTCAAACGTGCTGCAATATTCTTTTTTGGACAGCAATGACTTCCTGCGTGGTGTCCTCCCATGTACTCCATTCTTGTTTAATGTTTTCCTTATTGTAGATGTGTCAAGAAAAATGTTAGCATGTGCCAGAGATTTCTGTAGGTCTTTAGCTGACACTCTGGGATTCTTCTTTACCTCATGCAGCATTCTGTGCTGTGCTCTTGCAGTCATTTTTACAGGACGACCACGCCTAGGGATAGTAGCAACAGTGCTAAACTTTCTCCATTTGTAGACAGTCTGTCTTACCGTGGACACATGAACATCAAGGCTTTTGAAGATACTTTTGTAACCCTTTCCAGCTTCATGCAAGTCAACAACTCTTGATCTTAGGTCTTCTGAGAGCTCTTTTCTGCGAGGCATGGTTCACATCAGACAGTGCTTCTTGAAACCAGTAAACCCAAAACAGGTGTGTGTTTTTTAAGGGCAGGACAGCTGTCAGCAACACATCCAATATCATCACACTGATTGGAGTCAAGGTTGGCTCACTCCTGGCTACAATTAGCTCTGGGAGAAGTCATTAAGCGAGGGCCTCACATACTTTTTCCTCCCTGCACTGTGAATGTTTACATGTTATGTGCAATTAAACCACAGCAACATCTAATGTTTGTGTAGTATTATGTTCAGCAGACTGTGTTCTTCTATTGTTGTGACTTAGATGACGTTCAGAGCACATTTTATGCCCAATTCATGCAAAACTCCTCGTAATCCCAAGGGGTTCACATACTTTTTCTTGCAACTGTATATACAGAAAACAATAGCACAGCAAAGAGATAACAGAAAGGAATTTAGGGAGGTAAAGTACTTGCCAAACATCCTGGTTTAAGCAGATCAGGTTTCATGAGCCAAAAGGATGCCTTATCTCCCAACGTTAGTTCCGATGTTAAAAAGGGAGAATTCTTCAACTCCCTCAACTCAGCTTGGTTTAGCTTTTCTAGGAACTTCACAGGGTGTATCCCTGACTCAGAGAACCAATCACCTCATTTGGGGAGGGGGTTGGGTAGGCGGGGAGCTCAGGCTTTGACCAAAGCCTTCAAAAATTATACTATGGCCAATAACGTTTCCTAGGTACATATAACATTCTATCCACGAGTAGATTAATACCCAGAATCATCTGCTGAATGGTTAGATATGAAATATCTGCTTGAATGGTTAAGGAGATATGATTTTCTGCTCTGCTGTGTATGTCAGATAGGGGGTGTAATATACTAGGCGACTTGTCTTACAGTGAGCCATCCGAATATGTGTTCCATGTTTGTGTAATTATTTCCTGTTTGGAGATATAAAATTATATGGAAAAGTGGGTTTTAAAATGTAAGTCTGTTTTACGACATCATGGAATGTCTTTTGAAGCTCAGTGAGGGCTCGGTTTATGGCTTGACGACACCTTCTCCAGCAAGAGTCTCCTAGACAGAGGGGCACCAGCTAGTTGTGAGATTTATAACCATGACACCCTCCTAATGAGTTTGTTGCCTGTGATCTGCATCAAACAGACCACATGTCACTCAACATAGAGGGAATGAGGAAAACTGATTTGGGAGAGAGAGATACAAAATGGAGGGGTTTGGAGCAAAATGGATGACCGCGTCCATTTCTGTGCGCACGATTGCTACAGGGTGTACCTAGAAGAGCACCTGAGAAAAGGGTTGGGCCTATGTTGCCGACAGCTGGCACAGAGGTGGGGGGGATGTGACAGTGCGAAGCTCTGACACTATGAAAATAGCCAGGGAAAAGGCACAGAGTTAGCATGTCTGCTTACTGCAATGCTACAGAGCATAGACTTGGAGTGGATAAAACTTCTGTTTCATCTTGGTATTGCCTACCTACAGAGAAAGCGAGCGAGCCAGAGCCTAAATAGCAAGTGGTCTGGAAGACCAAAACAAGCAGAGGTACTGTTAACCAGAAAGCCAGGTGGCTTGGTATTTTTCGTTTGTTTGCTGAATGAAGTTGAAACCCCTTCATGGGAATCCTAGAAAAAGTGGGCTACCAGGCCCTTAACTATAATACCAGTGTGACATGGACTCGCTGTATAAAAATTGTATCTATCACTGAGCTAAACATCCCCCCATACACTATATTGCCAAAAGTATTGGGACGCCTGCATTTACATGCACATGAACTTTAATGGCAACCCAGTCTTAGTCTGGAGGGTTCAATATTGAGTTGGCCCACCCTTTACTACTCTTAACAGCTTCAACTCTTCTGGGAAATCTGTTCGCAAGGTTTATGAGTGTGTCTATGGGAATGTTTGACCATTCTTCCAAAAGTGCATGGGTGAAGTCAGGCACTGATGTCGATTGAGAAGGCCTGGCTCACAGTCTCCATTCTAATTCATTCCAAAGGTGTTCTATCGGGTTGAGGTCAGGACTTTGTGCAGGCCAGCCAAGTTTCCCACCCCAAACTCTCTCATCCATGTCTTTGTGGACCTTGCTTTGTGCACTGGTGCGCTGTCATGTTGAAACAGGAAAGGGCCATCTCCAAACTGTTCGCACAAAGTTGGGAGCATGAAATTGTCCAAAATGTCTTGGCATGCTGATGCCTTAAGAGTTACCTTCCCTGGAACTAAGGGGCCAAGTCCAACCCCTGAAAAACAACCCCACACCATAAGTTCCCCACCCCCCCTTCACCAAACTTTACACTTGGCACAAAGCAGTCAGGCAAGTACTGTTCTCCTGGCAATCACCAAACCCAGACATGTCCATCGGATTGCCAGAGAAGTGTGATTCGCCACGCCAAAGAATACATCTCCACTGCTCTAGAGTCCAGTGGCGGTGTGCTTTACACCTCTGTATCCGACGCTTTGCATTGCGCTTGGTGATGTAAGGCTTGGATGCAGCTGCTCAGCCATGGAAACCCATTCCGTGAAGCTCTCTACGCACTGTTGTGCTAATCTGAAGGCCACATGAAGTTTGGAGATCTTTAGCTATTGACTGCTGACAGTTATCGACTTCTGTGCGCTTCAGCATACACTGACCCCCACTGTGTAATTTTAGGTGGCTGAGTTGCTGCTGTTCCCAGTTGCTTCCACTTTGTTATAATACCACTAACAGTTGCTCGTGGAATATTTAGTAGCATGGAAATTTCATGGATGGACTTATTGCACAGGTGGTAACCTATCATGGTACCCTGCTTGAATTCACTGAGCTCCTGAGAGAGACCTGTTCTTTCAAAAAATGTTTGTAGAAGCAGTCTGCATGCCTAGGTGCTTGATTTTATGCACCTGTGGCCATGGAGGTGATTGGTACACTTGAATCCAATGATTTGGAGGGGTGTCCCAATACTTTTGCCTATAGTGTGTGTATATACTGTATATATCTATCATCAAAGTGCCGCACTTCACTATATTAATAAATACTATGTGCCAGAATACAATATTGGCGCATTATGTAATCACCAGCATTATAAATATAATGTCCATGAACATCCATGTGTGGAAATAATTCCAAAAGATAATCCCTTTTCCACTTGAAGCATTTCTTCAGTTATGAGTTATCATCTTCCACCACTGTTTGTGCCAACATAATAATGATTTTTGCAACATGGTGGCACACCACCCTCCACCAGATGTGCTTTCAGCTTAAATTTATGACCAAACCGTTAAGTGAGGTCGTATAGTGCTTATGCCCATCTAGTAGGACTGATCTGTGTTCCCAGTGGGGTCAGATGAAACCACATTCCTTATATTTCCAACTCTCCTTTTCCTGCAGCCATTGGTGCAGAGGACAAGAGCATATATATGGGAAAAGACACCAACATAGTGCTTATCCTTTTTTAAAATTCTGTTTATATAGATAATTCCCAATAAATGAACTCATATTTACAAGGTGTCTTCGCGAACCACACTATATTGCACATCAAGTAAAATCCAACCATGTACATGCACCGATCAGTGAACAGCCAGCTGATATTTACCCCATCTCACTAAACCTCGAGCGTCGCGTTGTCAAGCCACTCCCCTACGCGTTACGCCACATGGCTTCATCGGGGAAATGATTGGACAGCACGGCGCTCACTCCTATATAAAGGTGATCCAGACGCCAATTTGTTGTAGTACATCATGTCATTATCAGCGCCATTTTCTCATGGTCCATGAGTCTTCTTCTAACACTATTCTCTAGTGTTCATGTATGCGATCTACCTGAGTAATTGACGGTATCTAAATGTGCTATTTTGTTGAGATCTATCTTTATCCCTCCTATATACTTTGTTGTAGGTAATCCTATCTTTTAAAAAATTTGAAACTAAAAATCTCCTAATGATCATATCACTATGAATCACCCATAGTGTTCCCTGGTGTTGGTAATGGGATACTAAAGATATAGAGCTATACCTCTATATTCAACCATTTGTAGACTACTTCTATAGATGGTGAGTAGAGCATAAAGCTAACAGTTGTACAAATTAAATCATCAATAATCCAAAATCACAATTAAGAGCTAAAAAATATATAAATTAGGTAAAACGTAAATAAAAATGAAAATTAAAAAACAAAAATAATCAGTAACCCATTATATTAATAAAATTACCTCCGTATGCATAGGTTTCTAAATGCGAAGACCCTATATAAAATTATTTATCAATATGGGTTTATTTTATAATCCACACCATCTTTCAACTAAAACTGAAGGTCAGTGTAGTGGAACTGAGGAGATTACCATATAGATCAGTTATTGCTTAAAAATCAATAATTGCTTAAAAAGCAGGTCATATCAGAGCCTTTGTTTAAGCCTCTATGTGCCAAGCTTTTTAATTCATGGATCCACCATGATTCCCTCTTACTAAGTTCCCTAATAGTGTTGTCTCCTCTCCAGTGGCTACTATGTTTCTCTATGCCCCAAAATTGTAATTTGCTTGCATCTTCATTATGCATCAAACAAAAATGTTTCGACAAATAATGGTTAATAAACCATCTTTTTATATTATAAACATGCACCTTTTATTCTAACTTTGAGGACTCTTTTGGTTCTCCCTAGATAAATCAGATTAAAGGGACATTTTAGGGCATAGATTACTCCTTTTAGTTTTCACATGATATGAATTCCTTAATTTTATATTCCTTCCCTGTTACTGGATTCTCAAAGGAGTACCTCGGGTGTTGTGGTAAGATGTTCACCTTGTTTCAGTATCTGCCAGTGTTTGCGCACAATGTGCTCTACCATCTTATACTGTGTATTATAGCCCAGCACTACCAGTAATCCCTTTTCATCCTTCTCATCATTTTTATTCTTATTCTTTTAAATGAGTAAATACCTATTAATCTTTCTTACTTTTTTCTTTCTTTCTCTAAAAATTCTTCCTGATATCCTTTTTATATAAATCTAGCAGCAATTTGCTTACTCTGCTTAGTGCAATTGCGTTTGATACACATAAACTGTCCTCTGGGTATATTTCTGAGCCATGGTTTGAAATCACAGTTGGTAATGGGGATGTAAAGAGTTTCTGTTCGTACTCTTAAAATATGTTCTGGTGTAAATCACGTTCCTTTCTTTAATTATTTCTAAATCCAAAAATTGTATTGTATGTTTGCTAATCTCCCAATTTAATTTCATATATTTATTAAGATTCTCTAGGAATTCATATAGTAGTTCCTGTTCTCCTCCTTTTCACAATATGATTAAATCGTCTAATGAATCTCCTGTATAGAGTTAATTCCTTTTTAGTATTATTAAAGACTGTTTCCTCCTCCCATTTAGCAATATAGAGGCTTGCTATGCTGGGTGAAAACTTTGCATCCATAGCTACCCCAGCATGTGCAAATAGTACTCTCCTTGGTACCAGAAATAATTATGCTTTAGGCAGAAAGTCAGACATTTTATAATGAACTTTTTATGTCTAGTTGTAAGTGTTGGATTTTTATCAAATACCCTTTATGCTGTCTCAATAGCTCCTTCATGATCGATATTAGTATAGAGCAGGGTTATGGAACCCTTGGGTTCCTCCAGAGCTTGCTAGGGGTTCCTTGAGCAATGAGCAATGTCTGCCTGTCAGATAAGTTCCTCTTGACACCATTGATCTTTTTAGCTATCTGTAATGGAATAATTCTTCTCAGTGACCACAAGTGTAAGGAACATTTTTCCCAATGACCATCACATGAATGCATCATGAGTTTGTTATAGTAATTTTTAGCAGGGGTTCCCTGAGACTGGAATGTTATTTCAAGGGTTACTCTGTGCTGGAAAGGTTGAGAGAGGCTGGTATAGAGTGATGATACATCAACAGTTACCAAGGTGGTGTCATGTGCAACCTTATTATTTTGTAACAGCTGTATAATGTGCTTGGTGTCTTTGAGGTATGCTCTTGACCCCTGCACCAATGGCTGCAGGAAACAATCCACATACTCTTCCAATCTGGCTATAAGGGAATCTGTCCCATTGATAATGGGTCTCCCGGGTGGATGTTTGTTGTCTTTTGTGAATTTTCAGGACAATATATATTACTGATAGTCTGCATAAAGATGGGACTAAATACTTTTCCTCTGTTTTTATTTAATATACCTTTTTTTCCCTTCCATATATCACAATATTTTTTCTAATTCTATTTTATATGTGAAAGTAGGGTTTTTCTTCAGGATTTGATGGGTATTTCCATCCCCTATTATTTTCTCCATTTCTTGTTTGTACTGGTCCTTGGTATAACAATACACCCCCCCCACCCCCCTATCCGCTGTGTGAATAGCTATATCTTTTCTTTCTTACAGAGCTTTAATACCCTTCTTAATATCCCATGTTTCTTCCTGTATTTTTTTAATAGGTAATTTTTTTCAAATTCTCTATAACTAGTTTTTTGAACATGCCTATAATAACGATTGTCAGTAGCCACTGGGTTAAAAGTTGACTCAGTATAGTATGAAATTCCCCCTCTTGTGCCTCATCCTGCCTATGCATAACCACTGGATTCTGTGCATATTACTTTTTTCATAATAATGTTACGCACCAATTTTTGAATACTCCCATAAGTATCAAATTTATTGAGCCCCTTCTTGGGGGCAAACGTTAATCCTCTGTCCAAAACTTGTATATCTTCCTTTTGAGATTTACCCCCACTAAGGCTGAAGATCCCCTCCTCTAATACTCCCTTCTTTTTTTGTTGTACTCTTCTGCCTGCCTTACATCCTCTTTCTACCACTTCTCTTGAGTCCTCCCTTGTTGGTTGTATACTCCATTCTAAAAAAGGAGCTGTAGATCTGTGCTCCTGTTCTTCATACTGCAGGGGTGTATACCAGAGATTTGAAAAAGGTCTGAATGGAGGTTTTTTGTTTTTAGGTCTTTGTGGTTTGGAATATTGATACCCATACCCTTGATCATAATTTCGTGGGTGTGCATGATCATTGTTGTTTAACATAATGGGGTCTGTGTAGGTTACCTTTTTATATTGATTCCCCTGGGGTCTGTTTTCTCCATACTGTCTTGCATATTGTGGTGTCCTGTGAGGGGACCTCTGATATTCCCCTCCTTATATTTCTGGAAAATATATTTAATTGTTATGTACATTTTAATGTCAATCAAGATATTATTCACGTTTTTTTTTATATGATCTTGGCACAAGTGCCTCGGCCATTTTCTTGCCATATTATTGTTTGGTGCCTAACTATTTAATTGTATTTGGGAAAGAGTGTTAATTGCTTGTGTGAGTGCATGTGGCCTACAATCCCATGAGCTATTAAGGCAGCAAAATGTGCATTGGATGAAAATGCAACACTTACAACTAGACATAAAAAGTTAGTTATAAAATGTCTGACTTTCTGCCTAAAGCATAATTATTTCTGGTACCAAGGAGAGTACTATTTGCAGAAAGGCAGGGTAGCTATGGATGCAAAGTTTGCGCCCAGCATAGCAAACCTCCTATATGGCTAAATGGGAGAAGGAAACTGTCTTTAATACTAAAAAGGAAATCTATACAGGAGATTCATAGACTATATCATATTGTGGAAAGGAGAACAGGAACTACTATATGAATTCCTAGAGAATCTTAATAAAAATATGAAATTAAGTTGGGAGATTAGCAAACATTCAATACACTTTTTTTGGATTTAGAAATCATTAAAGAAAGGAACGTGATTTACACCAGAACATATGTTAAGAGTACAGACAGAAATTCTTACATCCCCATTAACAGCTGTCTTTTCAAACCATGGCTCATAAATATACCCAGAGGGCATCAAACGCAATTGCACTAAATATGAAGATTATGAGATGCAGAGTAAGAAAATTGCTGATGGATTTATACAAAAAGGATATCAGGAAGAATTTATAGAGGACAAAAGAAACAAAGAAAGATAGATTAATAGGAATGTACTCATTTAAGGATAAGCCTAAACATGATGAAAATGGATTACCGGTAGTGCTGGGCTATAATATAAGGTATAAGGTGGTGGAGCGCATTGTGTGCAAACACTGGCAGATATTGAAACAAGATGAACATCTTACCAGAACACAGGAATAGGCTTCCATTTGTGTGTGAGATGTTACAGTTGTAGGAGGGTCTCTAATAACCCGAGGAGGAATTAATCCTTTTGAGAATCCAGTAACAGGGAAGGAATATAAAAAAGGAATTCATATCGTGTTTTAAACTAAAAGGAGTAATCTATGCCCTAAAATGTCCCTGTAATCTGATTTATGTAGGGAGAACCAATTTATGGAGGGAGACTTAAACAAAGACTCTGATTTGACCTGCAATTACTGATCTATATGAGATCTACTAAAACTCACTAATGATCTACTGCTAAAACCAATGGCCACTACTCCGTACTCTTACTACTCGACCTCTCCGCTGCTTTTGATACTGTTGACCATCCCTTTCTCCTCAAAAAACTCCACTCTCTTGGCCTTCGAGACTCTGCTCTCTCCTGGTTCTCCTCCTACCTATCGCAGCGCTCCTTCATTGTTACCTATAACTCTGGCTCCTCCTCTCCACTCCCTCTTTCTGTAGGTGTCCCTCAAGGTTCTGTCCTTGGACCCCTACTCCATCTACACCTCCTTCCTTGGTCACTTGATAAACTCCCATGGCTTTAAGTACCATCTCTATGCTGATGACACACAAATCTATCTTTCTACTCCTCACCTCACCCCTTCAGTCTCTCGCATTACTAATCTACTAAGCAACATAACGGCATGGATGTCACTCCACTTTCTCAAACTCAATCTTTCCAAAACTGAGCTCTTAGTATTCCCTCCATCCCGTGCCTCCTCCCCTGACTTCTCCATCAAGATCAATAATACAGCCATCAGTTCCTCCCCTCATGCCAGGGTGCTAGGTGTAATCCTAGACTCCCATCTGTCTTGTGAGCTCAGCAATATAAAAAAGACAACAGTGGTGGATGATCGCAGGATCCTCTCTGTGGAGAAGAAAAACCCATTCACAACATCCAGACAAATGAAGGACACTCTCCAGGTGGTGGGCGCATCATTGTCAAGGTCTAAAATCAAGAGAAGACTTCACAAGAGCAAATACAGAGCCTGAAGAATAGAAAAACCAGATTAGACTTTGCTAAAAAACATCTAAAAAAGCCAGACCAGTTCTTGAAAAGCATTCTTTGGACAGATGAAACTAAGATTAATCTCTACCAGAATGATGGAAAGAAAAAAGTGTGGAGAAGGCTGGAACAGCTCATGAACCAAAGCACACAACATCATCTGTAAAACATGGTGGAGGCAGTGTGATGGCATGGGCATGCATGGCTTCCAGTGGCACTGGGTCATTGGTGTTTATTGATTATGTGACAGAAGACAGAAGCAGCCAAATGAATTCTGCAGTGTTTAGAGATATACTCTCAGCCCAGATTCAGCCAAATGCAGCAAAGTTGATTGGACAGCACTTCACAGTACAGATGGACAATGATCCAAAACACACTGCAAAAGCGACCCAGGAGCTTTTGAAGGACAAGAAGTGGAATATTCTGCAATGGCCGAGTCAATCACCTGATCTCGATCCAATTGAGCATGCATTTCATCAGAAAAGAGGAAACCCAGTCTTTGGTAATGTACATGGGACTTCAGGCAGTCATTGCCAGTAAAGGATTCTCAACAAAATATTAAAAATGAACTTATTTATGATTATATTAGTTTGTCCAATTGCTTTTGGTCCCTTGAAAAAGGGGGGATGGCTACTCTTAAGAGCTGTAATTCCTAAACCCTTCCTCCAATTTGGATGTACATACCCTGAAATTAAACCTTAGAGTGTGCACTTTCAGCCCATATCCATTATTTAACTATAGCTTGAATAAGTTTTGGTAAATACCTGCATACGTAAAACTAAAATTGTGTCTGTGTCCAAATATATATGGACCTAACTGTGTATATGTGCGTGTGTATATATACAGTTGCAAGAAAAAGTATGTGAACCCCTTGGGATTACGTGGAGTTTTGCATGAATTGGGCATAAAATGTGCTCTGAACGTCATCTAAGTCACAACAATAGAAGAACACAGTCTGCTGAACATAATACTACACAAACATTAGATGTTGCTGTGGTTTAATTGCACATAACATGTAAACATTCACAGTGCAGGGAGGAAAAAGTATGTGAGGCCCTAGCTTAATGACTTCTCCCAGAGCTAATTGGAGTCAGGAGTGAGCCAACCTTGACTCCAATCAGTGTGATGATATTGGATGTGTTGCTGACAGCTGTCCTGCCCTTAAAAAACACACACCTGTTTTGGGTTTACTGGTTTCAAGAAGCACTGTCTGATGTGAACCATGCCTCGCAGAAAAGAGCTCTCAGAAGACCTACGATCAAGAATTGTTGACTTGCATGAAGCTGGAAAGGGTTACAAAAGTATCTCCAAAAGCCTTGATGTTCATGTGTCCACGGTAAGACAGACTGTCTACAAATGGAGAAAGTTTAGCACTGTTGCTACTCTCCCTAGGCACGGTCGTCCTGTAAAAATGACTGCAAGAGCACAGCGCAGAATGCTGCATAAGGTAAAGAAGAATCCCAGAGTGTCAGCTAAAGACCTACAGAAATCTCTGGCACATGCTAACATTTTTGTTGACACATCTACAATAAGGAAAACATTAAACAAGAATGGAGTACATGGGAGGACACCACGGAGGAAGCCATTGCTGTCCGAAAAGAAGATTGCAGCACGTTTGAAGTTTACAAAAGAGCACCTGGATGTTCCACAGCACTACTGGCAAAATATACTGTGGACAGATGAAACCAAGATTGAGTTGTTTGGGAAGAACACACAACACTATGTGTGGAGAAAAAAAGGCACAGCACACCAACATCAAAACCTCATCCCCACTGTAAAACATGGCGCAGGGAGCATCATGGTTTGGGGCTGCTTTGCTGCCTCAGGGCCTGGACGGATTGTTGTCATTGATGGGAAAATGAATTCCAGAGTTTATCAAGACATTTTGCAGGAAAACATACGACTATCTGTCCACCAACTGAAGCTCCACAGAGGATGGGTGATGCAACAGGACAATGACCCAAAGCATACAAATAATTCAACAAAACAATGGCTGCAACAGCACAGAATACGCCTTCTGGAGTGGCCCAGTCAGAGTCCTGACCTCAACCCGATTGAAATGCTGTGGCATGACCTTAAGAGAGCGATTCACACCAGACATCCCAAGAATAGTGCTACGCTGAAACAGTTTTGTGAAGAGGAGTGGTCCAAAATTACTCCAGATCGTTGTGCAGGTCTGATCTGCAACTACAGGAAACGTTTGGTTGAGGTTATTGCTGCCAAAGGAGGGTCAACCAGTTATTAAGTCCAAAGGTTTGCATACTTTTTCCTCCCTGCACTGTGAATGTTTACATGTTATGTGCAATTAAACCACAGCAACATCTAATGTTTGTGTAGTATTATGTTCAGCAGACTGTGTTCTTCTATTGTTGTGACTTAGATGACGTTCAGAGCACATTTTATGCCCAATTCATGCAAAACTCCACGTAATCCCAAGGGGTTCACATACTTTTTCTTGCAACTGTATATATATATATATATATATATATATATATATATACTGTATATATACACAGTGGAGTCCCGAGGCAGGTGCGGGGGGGTTCGATCCGCTGTGACACCAGGGTGTGACACCGGAACCGCTCCACAAAAAGGTAAGTTTTAAAGCAAGCCGACGATTCCCGCAGGGGTGACACAAGTGTAGCGGCAAGATGTGTCTCCCATGTAGATATGTCCCCCCTGAAGCAACTGTGCATGTCCCGGTTTGAGACATAAGAAGCCAATCGCCGATCACTAAGTGACTTAGGCTGCACCGCTGATTATTTGGGAGCATAATGGATTGGAGAGAGGACAGTTACATGGGGGGGGGGGGGTGAGTGACATGGGGAGTACAGGCACATGTGGGGGGGGGGGTGACATCGGGAGGACAGTGACATGTGGGTGGGTCAGTGACATGGGGGGACTGTTGTAGCGGCAAGATGTGTCTCCCATGTAGATATGTCCCCCCTGAAGCAAATTAGCATGGAAGGGGTCACTGCACCAAAGGTACATGGTCGGATACAGTAGTTCTATCATCGATTGATCGTGCCTGAAACCGGGACATGTGCAGTTGCTTCAGGGGGGACATATCTACATGGGAGACACATCTTGCCGTTACACCGGACCTGCTCCAAAAAAAGGTAAGTTGTAAAGAAATCTGACGATCCCCGCAGGATAGATCAGATCTGCGGATTGAGCATAATGGATCGGAATCCTCTAGTGGGCCCTGTGCTCACTGCATGGCACCATAGTGCTCGATTGGTATTTGCCATTGAGCACCAGAATTGGCAGATCCACCACTGGAGCTCTGTGCTTTTTACAGATGAGAGTAGGTTCACCCTGAGCACATGTGGCAGACGTGAAAGGGTCTGGAGGAGCCGTGGAGAACATTTTGCTGCCTGTAACATTGTTCAGCATGACCGTTTTGGTGATGGGTCAGTGATGGTCTGGGGAGGCATATCCATGGAGGGACGCACAGACCTCTACAGGCTAGACAATGACACCCTGACTGCCATTAGGTATTGGGATGAAATCCTTGGACCCATTGTCAGAGCCTATGCTGGTGCAGTGGGTCCTGAGTTCCTCCTGGTGCACGACAATGCCTGGCCTCATGTGGTGAGAGTATGCAGGCAGGTCTTCGAGGATGAAGGAATTGATACCATTGAATAGCCCCCACGCTCGCCTGACCTAAATCCAATTGAACACCTCTGGGATATCATGTTTTGGTCCATCTGACGCCACCAGGTTACACCTCAGACTGTCCAGGAGCTCAGTGATGCCCTGGCCACCATCCATCTTCTCATTAGGAGAATGCCTCAACATTGCCAGACATGCATACAAGCACGTGGAGGCCATACAAACTAATGAGTACCATTTGGAGTTGCTGCAATGAAATGTGTGTGTATTCTCCTGCAAACACAAACAATGAAAAATACTGAGCCACCTGGCTCTTAGGCTCACTCAGCCTCAGTTGCAGTACCTCACTGTATGGGTCCACTCATGGCTTCCATATAGGGTTCTCTCACTTCTCAGGAACACAGTACTCTCTCCAGGCCCCCCTTGCTAGTCCTCAGCTTTCTTGGCCTCTCCAGACCTGCGTAGCTGTCCTGACTTTTCCAGTCCTTTTGGAAAGAAGTCCCCCCAACATGGGGTCTTGTCTCCTGAGAATGTCACCCCTCCTGGCTGGAGTACACTGCTATCCCCAGACTCTGGTGCTCTCTCCAAATGGCAGAAACTGCCATGAGCTATGCTCAGATCTGATTTATTACAATCCTGCACACATGTGCTTGCACACAGGCTGCCAGCAACTAGTAAAGCCCAGACATAGGAAAAAAGGCTTCTAAATTGTAGAACAGCCAAAGCAATTCTTCGCTCCGGCAGCTCTGTATTTTTTTTTTAAAAGTGTACAAAACATACTTAATTAACACTGCAATGTCGGGCAGTGCTGTATGATCTGGGCCCATGTGCTGCGATAAAGTGCAGCATTTCTGCATTTTACCGCAGCACACTGCAGTGCCGCGCTTGGCTGCGTTGCAGTGTGAATGGGATACTTAGGAAACATTAGTTTACTGTGTGTCCTTGCGGTGACAGACTTTTTTGACCATGTGGTAAAATGTCTGTCGCCGCATTCAATGTAAATTTGCTCTCAAGCTCCAGTCTCCAATCCGGAAGTACCAAATCCAGAGAAAACTTAAGACACAATTTTCTCTGCTCACAAAACACATGCTGGAACACTCACAGACTGACTCTGAGAGTCCTGTCATTTCTATCTTCATAACCTAAATTCACAAAGTGGCAGGGCCTCATACTGTCATATTATACACATATACATATATATATATATACATACAGTATAAGAATTTATTTTCTGACCTGCTACAATCTTAATTTTGGACACTGCTGATATTTGTCGTTTATGAAAAAGAAATTAAAGGCTACTCAAATTATGCTTTTAATCAAATTATTTATTTAAAAAAGGCAGAACTAATCCTGGACTCTGAACTATTCCCACATCCAATCAATTTCTAAAGCCTTCTGCCTCAACCTCCTCAACATCTACAAAATACACCCGTTCCTAAATAATACCACCACAAAGCTCCAAGTCCACTCCCTGGTCATTTCCCGCCTTGACTACTGCAACTCCCTCTTCATTGGCTTACCTTTACATAGACTATCCCCCCTTCAGTCCATCATGAATTCTGCTGCCAGACTCATTCACCTTACCAACAGTTCAGTGTCTGCTACACCTCTCTGCAATCCCTCCCACTGGCTTCCGCTTACCCAATAAAATAAATTCAAAATAGTCCCATCAACTTAAAAAACCATCCACAACCCTGCCCTCAGCTACATCACTAGCCTAGTTTCAAAATACCAACCAAATCATTCTTTTTGTTGCTCCGAAGACCTTCTGGTCTTTAGCTCACTTGTCACCTCCTCCAATGCTCGACTCCAGGACTTCTCCCAAGCCTCTTCTATCCTCTTGAACCCCCTACCCCAATCTGCCCAACTATCTCCTACCCTATCTACTTTTCGATGATCTCTGAAAACCCTTCTCTTCAGGAGATACCTACCCTGTCCCAACCTAACAACTGTACTTCTATTTTCTCCATCGGCTCATCTCCCATAGTTATTACTCTTTTGTATCTCTTGACCCTCCCTCTTAGATTGTAAGCTGTAACTAGCAGAGCCCTCTGATTCCTACTGTATTAAATGGTATTGTTGTATTATCTGTCCTTATGTTGTTAAGTGCTGCATAAACTGTTGGTGCTATATAAATCCTGTACAATAATAGTAGTGTAGCCTTCTTTTGGGGGGAGAGGTTATGAGAAATGACCTTCTCTAAACAGGATATTGGAATAAATCCATAGGCAAATAAGAGAAGCAGAACCTTTGTGGAAGAGTGGGTTTGATAATAAAGTTGGCTGTACCTCCACTCAGGACAGGGCCTCTGAACAGAGGGGGCTTACCTTCCTGGGAAATTAACCAGTAATCTAATCAAAGTAATTGGGAGCACAGGGACTACTGTTACCAGCATATAACATTGGCCATAAGTATATAGATGCACACCAGTACGGAAATAATACACACTTTATGTAAGAAGAGATTAATAATCGTTCATACATCCAATGTACAAATGGGTACTATAAGCAAAGTACCCAACAAGAATCATGGTGGATTTGTGCACATATACCCTGGTATATATTGTGATTATTAGAGCTACATCCAGATAAATGTTGCAGCAAAGTTCAGTTTTATATCTTGATGCAGCATTCATCTTTGTGCCAGAGATCTCAAGACAAGATCCGTACTGATGGGGAGTTTCTCCAGCTGTTGTCCAACCAGCATGGAATGCAAATTCTCACCAGCAGAAACCATGGGCACTGGAACTTGGAGTCAGCCTATCTCCTATGTGTCTTAGTCCCTAGTAGCTTTTAATTTTGTCATGCGCCAGGACTTCCAACTACCAGAAGTGGCTGCTGGATGCCTAAGCTATGCTGATTATAGAGCCCTGAGATAAAGCTAGCTATATAATCCCAGACCAGAAGTGACAGGGTTAATTAAAACCAGGAGCTGCATATAAACTGTATTGTATTAAAAAATTAACCTACTAATATACTGGAAGGTGACCACCACACACAGTAGCACAGACGTAGCTATCTGGCACTAATTGTCCAGAGTGAGCACACTTAAAGCTACAGAGCCTGGTGATCTTCTTTCCAAAACACTATCAGAGGCTTAGACTTGTCATGTAGTGAAGAGATGGACCTCCTGATCAAATGGCTTGGAAACAAATCAGCTGAACATGCCAGGCAAATCAGAACAAAAATATAAATTAACCAGACACTGGCTTTAGATTGATTGAAGCAATAGAAAGTGCACTATTCAAAAGACTTGATAGCTTTCCTAAGATACTTAACAAGGCCAATCAGAAACTCATGGAACTAAGTGACTTACTAATGGAACTTCAGGTATCCAGGTGGTCGTATTACTGACTAGGGTCCAACTACACCATATTGTGGGGGCCTACCACGCTCATGCACTGGGGTACCTTTGGCAGAGGTGCCTGCCATCATGTGAACATTCTAACATTAACACAGTCTCCCGACATAGAGATGAGCTGACACTGCATGTAGTAATAATGTGGAGTGTCTATATTAGGTGATGTCCCATAGCTTTAAACATTGTGACTTCTTGTTGCATTTGGGGTGGTGGGTAGAGCCACACCACCTCCACCAGTCAGCATACCTCTGTTACCTCACTCCCAGTAACAGAATGAGATCCCACCAGACACTTAGCACGGATCCCATGCATGTCCAGCATTAACCCTTTTTTGCCCATATCCTACATTTAGGCTGAGGACCTCCGTAACGCCAATCTGTTCCCGGTTACCATGGGAGATGGACTGCTAGGGAAGGAGCTAGATGTCAACCCCCTCGCTACTGGAGTATGCCTCACCTTACCCAGGTATCATGCCTCAACTGGTTGCTTTGTGTCTTGTGTACTCAGTTACCATTAGCAGCGACTTTGCTCTTTCTTGGCATACTGACTCGACACTGTAGTGTGGTAGTCTTCATGCCCCTCTAGTGCTATTACAGGCCCAGGTTCTTTTGTGCACACCAGCCTGATTATGCACCCATTTGAATAACTTCAGACCAGGCTTGAGAAAAAGTTAAGTCTTTCCTTTTCATCGGTAGCTCAAAACATGATAAAAAGTGCAACGGTTTCTTCAATAACCCTAATTAACTAATAGGTGACAGTTCATTGTGAAAAGAGTTCATAGATGGGGCATAGTCAATAGGTGGTATAGAAGGAACATGAGTTGGTCTGTCTTAGTCTTGGACTGTAATGGCAACAGTACAACAAACACACCAGAATGCTTGGGGTCTACAAACCTGGGATTCTCACTCCTGAACCTCAACCTTCCCCTAATTTTATATCACAGGTGGGCCAGCTGAAGCCCCAAAAAGCCAGTGCACCAGGAGAAGTGAGCTTAACTCTTTCCCAACCCAGCCTGGGCCAGTACCTACTGTAACTTTTTAAGCCGGTTACAACCTGCTTATAAGTAAGCAACGTATTGCCTCCCTAAACACCCTCTGGAGACCCATCCACCATGGACCACTCTTCAGAAGGCACCAAAAGTGTAAACAAGCCCTAAGGGTTAGTTTATTATCTGGTTATCCTGACAGTAAGTCTGTTGTTTTTCAGCTTCCTTTAACAACTTGCCCTCCTGAGGATTTACCCCCCTTCCTATACAGGATATTTTTTGCGTTATGGCACTGTGTTACTTTAATTGACAATTGCGTGGTCATGCAACGCTGCACCTAAATTAAATTTACGTCCCCCCCCCATGAATAGAGCTTTCTTTCAGTGGTATTTTATCGCCTGTGTGTTTGTTTATTTTTTGCACTATAAAAAAAAAAAACGACATGTTGACTTTTTTCCGGTAAATATGTCCAGTAAAAAAATCTAATTTCATCATAAAGTTAGGCCAAAATGTATTCTGCTACATGTCTTTGCTAAAAAAAAAATCCCACTGTATATACACCGCCATTTGTAATTTTATTTTTACTAGTAATGGTGGCAATCAGCGACTTATAGCGGCACTTGGGGAGCTGACCTGGTGTCACTGACATCCCCTGTGACACCAATAAAGTGATCAGTGCTAATAAAAAGCACTGACACTGTACTAATGGCACTGGGCAGGAAGGGGTTAACATGTGGGGCGATCAAAGGGTTAACTGTGTGTTTTACTGTGGGGCGGTTTGTTGTGTGCTTCACTGTAAGCACACTGCTTTGCATGGCTGTGCTATGCACAGCCATGCAAAGCAGTGTGCAGGAGCTGGCAGGGGAGAGAACTATTTTGTTTACAGTACTTCTGCTATAGGGTGGAAGGGAAGCGGTTAACAGGCCAACTTGCCAAGCAAAGGTGGGAGTTAGAGGGTCGAGACAAATGCTGGCAGGGTTGCTTACAATGGTTAGCTTTTACGCCTTTATGTAAAACCTTTATCCCAAAAGAAAATGTTTATTTAACTGCGTAAAAAGTATTTGGTGGAGTTAGACTTTCATTTATTAGTCACTTATTCAAAGTCAATCTAATTCTGCTAGTCCATCTAACTCTACCCTCTCAACTGATTGACAATGTTGCTGTCCAAGGGTGGCTGCTCCAAAGATACAGTGCAGGAGTGAATGTAGCCACCCTAATACAGGAAGTGTGTTACAGCCTGATTTCAAGGTGAAAATAAAGAAACAAAAGCTTGAAAAGAAAACTAATGCAGCCACCAGATCCATTGATTGGTAACGAACAATATATTACATTTTTGTTTTTGGGTTCAGTTACCACTGAAATTTATGGGTTTAATTGTGCTTTTAACTGTATTTACTGTTTTTTTTCCTTGCAAAAGCGACCTAGCCCTTTAAAGGTTCATATGCATCTGCACAGATTGGTGCAGGTGCAGGTGCAGATGCAGCTGCCAGACATTCAGGAGGTGATACTGCTGTCTCCTGAATAGGGATTAGCTCAGGTGTGTTCAGATCCTTGTCCAAACTCAATTTAGCTATCCCGCCAGGGAGCTGTCATGAAACAAAGCCCATTATAAATGGCCTAGGCATTTCCCACCCAATAGCCATAAGTATACAAGAGGTGTATATATGTGCAGCTGTGGGGTGCAGAATGCAGCAACACTTCCTTGTAGGGTAGCCTGAAACTAGGATCCAAACATGCCTGAGCTCCTCCCTACTCCTAAATACCTGATTTGTTTTTTGGCAGCTGAGTGGGCTGTTTGAATAGGAATATCACCACAACTGCAAACTTAGCGTTTGGCTTGCAGTTGTAGTACAGCCCCAATTACTTGAATATTCCACATTTGGCAGTGGAACTGCCCTCCGAACGTGACAGGGGAAAAATTTATGTGACACCATGAGGCAAAGCATCATAGCCGTGGCATGTGTACACCCCTTTTTGCAGTCTTTGCAGCTTAAAGAGGAACTCCCATCATTTTTAATAAAAACTAGCAGTTATACAGTGGGGCAAAAAGGTATTTAGTCAGCCACCAATTGTGCAAGTTCTCCCACATAAAAAGATGAGAGAGGCCTGTAATTGGCATCATAGGTAGACCTCAACTATGAGAGACAAAATGAGAAAAAAAATCCAGACAATCACATTGGCTGATTTCGAAAGAATTTATTTGCAAATTATGGTGGAAAATAAGTATTTGGTCAATATGAAAAGTTCATCTCAATACTTTGATATATATATCCTTTGTTGGCAATGACAGAGGTCAAACGTTTCCTGTAAGTCTTCACAAGGTTGGCACACACTGTTGCTGGTATGTTGGCCCATTCCTCCATGCAGATCTCCTCAAGAGCAGTGATGTTTTGGGGCTGTCGCTGGGCAACACGGACTTTCAACTCCCTCCAAAGGTTTTCTATGGGGTTGAGATCTGGAGACTGGCTAGGCCACTCCAGGACCTTGAAATGCTTCTTACGAAGCCACTCCTTCGTTGCCCGGGCGGTATGTTTGGGATCATTGTCATGTTGGAAGACCCAGCCACGTTTCATCTTCAATGTCCTTGCTGATGAAAGGAGGTTTGCACTCCAAATCTCACGATACATGGCCCCATTCATTCTGTCCTGTACATGGATCAGTCGTCCTGGTCCCTTTGCGGAGAAGCAGCCCCATAGCATGATATTGCCACCCCCATGCTTCACAGTAGGTATGGTGTTCTTTGGATGCAACTCAGCATTCTCTCTCCTCCAAACACGACGAGTTGCGTTTCTACCAAAGAGTTCTATTTTGGTTTCATCTGACCATATGACATTCTCCCAGTCCTCTTCTGGATCATCCAAATGCTCTCTAGCAAACTTCAGACGGGCCTGGGCATGTACTGGCTTAAGCAGGGGGACACGTCTGGCACTGCAGGATCTGAGTCCCTGGCGGCGTAGTGTGTTACTGATGGTAGCTTTTGTTACGTTGGTCCCAGCTACCTGCAGGTCATTCACTAGGTCCCCCCGTGTGGTCCTGGGATTTTTGCTCACTGTTCTTGTGATCATTTTGACCCCACGGGGTGAGATCTTGCGTGGAGCCCCAGATCAAGAAAAATTATCAGTGGTCTTGTATGTCTTCCATTTTCTAATTATTGCTCCCACAGTTGATTTGTTCACACCAAGCTGCTTGCCTATTGCAGATTCAGTCTTCCCAGCCTGGTGCAGGTCTACAATTTTGTTTCTGGTGTCCTTCGACAGCTTTGTGGTCTTCACCATAGTGGAGTTTGGAGTGTGACTGTTTGGGGTTGTGGACAGGTGTCTTTTATACTGATAACAAGTTCAAACAGGTGCCATTGATACAGGTAATGAGTGCAGGACAGAGGAGCCTCTTAAAGAAGAAGGTACAGGTCTGTTAGAGTCAGAAATCTTGCTTGTTTGTAGGTGACCAAATACTTATTTTCCACCATAATTTGCAAATAAATTCTTTCCAGATCAGCCAATGTGATTGTCTGGATTTTTTTTCTCATTTTGTCTCCCATAGTTGATGCCAATTACAGGCCTCTCTCATCTTTTTAAGTGGGAGAACTTGCACAATTGGTGGCTGACTAAATACTTTTTTGCCCCACTGTAAATACTGTAGCTGCACTCACCAGCCCAGGAGTGTAGCGCTGTCTTCACCGTGGCCAGTTCACTGGATCCCCAGTGCCGCCATCTTGGATGTAGGAGGTGGCTGTGATTTCCTGCTGTTTTACAGCCAGATCCCCAGTGTTCATGCACTCATTACGCTGTCAGATTGGTCTTGCAGCCTCCTGGAATATATCCAACGAGGTTGTGGGCTGGTGGGCGGTCCAAGCTTACATAATTCTCATCACGGCAAGAATTGTGGAAGTGGTAGCAGATATCTGTCAAAAAAAGGTACTCGTTCCCAGAAATAAAAACAAAATAAGTTGCAGGGTGGATGAGTGGTTCTTTAACTTTAATCTCTGCTGGAGGAAGGGGCAGTAAACTGCTGTGGTTCCAGCATGTATTGTTACCACCCCCCAGTGCAGTGCTAATCGAAGCCTCTGTGAACAAAAAAAATGCACCATGAAATCACAGCACACCAAAAAAGTGCACATAGAGCATGTCACAGTCGTGCATACAAGAGCCAGCCACGGCTCTCACTGTATTAAGAAATCTTCATGTATCCCCTCATTCCCCCTCCCTCAGGAATGCAATCAGCGTATGATGCTGAGCCCCTGCCTAACAATTCTTTGACAAATAAGGCTTGGCTTGTCCGTTGTGGGAAGAGACACCCAGTTGATTTTGTGTAGAAAAGAAGCTGTTATGTTTTGTGGGTAGTCAGAGAAGTGAGGACTTTCGGCGTTTTACCATCTAGCAGACCGAGAGCAAAGGAGAATAGCACTGTACCAACGAAACTGAGTGCGAGACCAGAAATCCCTTTTTAGCTCATCAGACTTGAAACTGCTTAACCCCAGGCATTTATTTGGCAAGTACTTATTTACCTAAACTTCTTTCTGTTATCTGTTTGCTGTGCTGTTGTGCTCTGTATATATATATATATATATATATATATATATTGGTTACATCTTCTTTCTGTAAATATTTTTACTGCACCCTTTCGACCTTTTGGTATTAAATCTTACTTCTAAAAGTGTTGAACTGTTCCTATAGCTCCTGAATGTAACTTACGAATCCCTGCCGCTGAAAAGCGCTACTATGAGTTTTTAACCCTCTGTATAACCGGTCTGTAGAGATAGCAGGATACTGACGGTTAACCAATCATCCTAGTGTATTGCTGAGCTTCCTCTTTCTCTGTTTAAAAAGGAGGTGGTGGCAGTGTGAAGGGTTAATTGCGTAATTAACCGGACCCAGTAACAATCGCATTCAGGCTGCCGGTACGTCGATTGTGGTCCAATTATCTGGAAAATCGGTGTGCAGGGTGCAGCTGGGTGTGGCATATTTACGCACGTGACATAGCGGTTTTAGATTGGCTAGTCCTTCGGTCACGAGTTTGGTGAGAAGGGCTGGGGTCTGACGCCGTGCCCGTCACATATTGGCTGGCAGCGTACGTGGGATGTTGCATTAAGAGCTTCAGTGCAGTGTTAGAAATTAGCTCTGCACTGAAGGATTGTAACCTTTGTGGAAACAGTCCTTAGAAACAAGCGGTGCATATTTTATATTTATATATAGAGAGAGAGACAGACACATATAGCAACAGCTCCTTCCTTTTTCTGCTTTCTATTCTATCTTTGCTTGCAATTATGCTTGGTGCAGCAGAGTATGAGAAAATAAGCAAAGGTGATTTGAGGGCGGAATGTGCCTCACGAGGAATGGACGTCGGTCGCAAAAATCGTGAAGATTTGATTCGGGACCTACTGGAGTATGATATCCGAGCAGTTCAGAACTCGGGGGAACTTGACCATGATGGGGTTCCCGCTACATCCGATCCCAGTGGCTCAGAGACGGCCTCGCAGGATGAGCATACAGAGACTGACACTGGAGGATCACCGAATGTTATCATACCACCGCCTGAGCGGGCCAGCAGCGGAGTGCCTGTAACCAGCAGAGACTCTCCTCAGATGCAGGAAGCCCTGAAACGCATCAAGGAGACAGATCCTGAGGCATACCTGCGGTTCATTGAACGCCAGGCTGACAGAGAGGCTGCGGAACGCCAGGATGACAGAGAGGCTGCGGAACGCCATGCTAACAGAGAGGTGGCAGAACGCCAAGCAGCGGCTGACAGAGAAGCTGCGGAACGCCGGGCTGAGAGAGAGGCAGTGCAGAGGGAAGCTGATCGTCAGCACGAGCTGGAGATGGCGAGGCTCCAGCCACAGCGACAGGTGCAGAACCCCGGGTCCCTAGAGCACAAGGACGCCACTCTGGCCGTGGGCACAGCCGCCAAGTTTCCAGTGATGGAAAAAGATAGTGACATTGACACGTATTTACTGTCATTTGAAAAAACGTGTCGTCAGAACCATGTGCCCCCAACTCAATTGGCTCGGTACCTGACACCAGGGCTATGAGGCAAAGCCCTGGACGCGTTTGTTGAATTGCCAGAGGGGCAGGATGGCGATTATGAAGCTTTAAAAGATGCCATCATCCGGAAGTACCAGATGACCCTGGAAGTGTACCGCAAGCGGTTCAGGCCCATGGCCCAGGGACCTGGGGACTCTTACAGGGATGTGGCAAGTCGCTTAGGCACCACATTCCGACAGTGGACTAAAGGACTGAAAGCTGACTCCTACGAGTCTTTAGAAGATCTTATGATACGAGATCAACTTCTGCATATCTGCCGGCAAATGTCAGGCAGTTTGTCTTAGAAAGAGAACCAGCCTCTGCTAAAGCTGCAGCCGATTTGGCAGATACCTTTGTCCACATGCGGGTGTCTGACCCTCGCAAGGCTCCTCCAAATGGTTGGAAAGGAGGGAAATCGCCCATAGCAAGCCCTCCTACACCGGTGAGTCAAGATTCCCCTCAACCAACACCTGCAGCACCTGGGGCCAAGCCATTCCTCACTGACAACCGCAGATGTTTCACCTGTGGGAAAGCCGGACATCTCAGGATGCCGTGTCCTGAGCAGAACCAGATGACATCATCTGGCCAGCCGGCCAGCAACTCTTCTTCCATGCTGTTTGTCCGCAGGAAGATGCGGATAACCCCCACCAACTTGCAGCCAGTCACTGTGAGCAACCGGTCTGTAACTGGTTTCTGGGACACCGGAGCAGAAGTCACCTTGATCCGGCCAGAGGTGATTAAGCCAAGGAACCTCATCCCAGGAAAGTTCTTTACCCTCACAGGAGTTGGGGGGACCCGTTCACGCATACCCTGTGCAAAGGTATTCATCGACTGGGGTGCGGGAAGGGGGATGAGGGAGGTGGGGGTCTCGGATTAAATTCCCACACCTGTTTTGTTGGGTGCTGATTTGGGTACTCTTGTGTCCTATTACGCCCCTGCCGAGAATACCCGGAAGGCCCCCCTGGAACTCTCTGGACATGCCAAGGTACTGTGTGCAGATGTTGGGGTAATGTCTGGGCAACCTGTGGATGGACAGAGGGAGGGGGCTGGGAATGGAGTGGGGTGGCAAGATTCTTCATTAGCTGGAGAACGAGAAGAAATCCCCTTGCAAGGGGAGATATCGAACTCATGTGTCACTGATATTATAAACGTGACTGTTGATAATGATAATGATGACGATGATGTTGATATTGGTAATGTCAATCACGTTGATGATAATGTTGGTAATGCTAATGATGATGATGGTCATGATGATAAAAATTATGCATTTTCATTGTTGGGGTCACCCACATTGCTGTGAAGGGGGCACAGGTACAATCTCTGGGGGCTGAGCAAAGGGATGGTCTGGATAGGCCTGTTCCTTGCCCAGGCCCCGAGGATTCTCCCTTGATATGCGCTCAGCCATTGTCCGGGCATGGTACTGGACAACTGGCTGGGACTTGTAGTTCCACGTGTAAGGCAGCACTGGAAAGCAATTCACACATGGACCTCAGCAGCCAGATAGCTGTGAGCTTCCCTGCTGAGAAGGGTAAACAAAGGCCTTACAGGGAGACTGAAAGCATGTCATATGATCTGACCTGTCCTGGTGTGTCACCAGGCAGAAAAACATGTGTCCTAGGCAGTGACAGCACACCTGGATTGGAAGTGCGAGGGGCCTCATTGGAGTTGATCAGCGGATCTCCGAGAGGGTGCTGCGGCCTTCAGCTCCAATCACCTCTCCTTTCCATTCAGGTACAGAAGCTGCTGGCAAGGCCTATGAGAGATGGTGTCAGAGTTCAGGAAAACCCGGGGAGAGCTCCCCGTGCTGTTCAAGAGTTGGACGGCAGGGTGTATCTTTCCCCCATGCCTTCAGCCAACCTCATCTCACAGGAGGTGCAGACTGAATGGGCCAAAGAGACAGAGGGAATGGTGCCATCAGGAATCCAGGGGTCAGCTAGAGTCTGGGCATCCCCAGTAGTCTCGGTCCCCAAACAGGATCAGATGACCAGACTTTGTGAGGACCTTGGGAAACTGAGCGCCATCCCTGTGGTTGTGGCCTACCCCATGCCCAGGAGCCATGAGGTAGTGAAGCATCCGGAAGGGGCCCGCTGTCTAACCATCATGGTCCTGAGCAGAGGGTCTGGGCCACCATCTCTAACCCAGGAGGCTCAGGACGAGTCAGCCTTCACCACCCCATGTGGCTTGCCTGATTTCCCTGGAAAGCTAATTGGGGTTGAGAATGCACCAACGACCTCCCAAGGGGTCAGGAATGGCCTACAATGTGGAATGGGACTGGGTTCAGTTGCCCACTTTAGGGGCCTTGCGGTGTTCGGCCCTGTCTGGGAAGAGCAACTCGGGCCCCTGTCACTAGTCAGGAGCGAACTGCCCGTGCCTAGTCTGACAGTTGAGAATGGTAACTGTCAGAGGGGCATGTCAGTGGTTCAGTTTTGGGAACCACCGGTAGGAAGAGACCCCCAGAGGTCTGGGAATGGGGAGACTGAGGCAGTTATGGCCTGGCCTACTCCCCAGGCCAAGAAGCATGTTACGTCAGTCTTGGATGCAGCTGGCTACGGTAAAACACCTGGGTGCAACTATCATAGCTCAGCTGGACCTGTGACTGACCTAGCAGACAGGAAACTGACGGAACTGGTGTCCTGGATGCTAGCAGGTAAAGAGGACTGTTCATCTTGGACGAAGGTACCTGTGGACCCATCCGGGCAGCGATTTCCAGAACTCGCCTGTCCGGTTTCCGGTACACACAGGTGCCACTACCTTCGGGTCAGATGTACTCCTGGTTCAGAGGAAGGAGATGGGAGAGGGAAAGCTCATTCTCTACCTCGACAAAAAGCTACATCTCAATATGTTAGCAGATGACACCCCTGAGCCGAAGTGTTTTGTGAACAGGTGGGCACCCCGGCAGTCGCCACGATATCCGGATAGTCACAGCCGACTGGTGCTCCCCCATGACCACTCACTTGGTCGGCACAACAGAAGGAGCCTGGTTCTTCCGCAGTGCAATGGTACCCTGTCAACCCAAGGTGAACCTCTGGGCAGAGGTTGGTTGCGTCAGGAGGGAAATTGTAGTTCCCTCCCATGCAACCACGGAAGGGCCTCTAACTCTGAACCCTGAGGCACAAGGCTCTTGCCAGGGGCAAAGTACTCAATTTAAATATAGATAAACAGCGCAAAATTAGATTCTTAATCACTCATCACTGGTCTTGATAACGCCCGATGGGAGGGGCGAAACGCGTTGACGCATTTCCGGTCCACACCCTGTACGTCATTTCCGGTGAGTGGAACGCACGCTGAGCGGTGCGTTCCAGCGGCCATCTTGGTTAATTGTGTTGGTCTATGAGGAGTCCTGGCTTTCTTCCACTGTGGATTTGAGATTCCTGGAAGAAAGAGTCTGTATACTTGCTGAATTGAAGCCTACTATATATAATAAACATGCCTTTATCAAGTGATTAACATGTGAGTGGCCTTAATCTCCGTTTTAAAAAGTTACTATTGTGTGACAATATTATACTATGTGAGTTTTTTCTTCTGGTTGAAAGGTGGAGTCTATTCGGATGGTGAAGATTTCCTCTAGTGTGGCACCAAGGAGGGTTTAGGATCCCTAAAATTCCTTAAAGGTTTTTTACTCACCAAGTTCTGGTGAGTGTATTTGATGTTGGTTTGTGCACGGGTGGAAGGTGGAAGTTCCTTTTTTACATCTAAAGAAATTTTGAAGAAAAGAAGTTTACACATTTATATTAATAATTTAATAATTTTTTAGCACATGGACTTTTGGGTGTTTTATTTATGAGTGAGGATAAGCACTATTAATTTATGCACGTATTTTATTAATTTTATGAGTGATTAAGAATCTAATTTTGTGCTGTTTATCTATATTTATATTGTTTGTGTTTTTCACAATTTGCACAGCAGCAGTTTAGATTGATATTTTGAAGGTTTGGCGCAGGAATACTTTTTTTATACCTAAAGTACTGAATTGTCTACCAAGGCCAAAGCTAGGTGGATCCCACTCCTTAGGGGCCAACCTAAGCCAGTCCACCAAGGACTTGGTGAGGTGCTTTCCTGAAGACAGACCCCCAGTTGGGGAGAGGTAAAACACCCATAGGCCACAGAACCTCTGCCCCCAACATTATGGAAGGCCCTGATAACCTGCACCCTCCATCTCTGTGCATATATATTCTTTTTATGAGGAGGTGAGCAAAACCTTGGACAGAGAGTTGGCAGTGGACGTGGTATACTTGGATTTTGCGAAAACGTATGACACAGTTCCCCACACATGGCTAAGGCTTGGAAAAATCTGTATGTAAATGATGGAAAATTGGCTAAAAGATCGTATTCAGAGAGTAGTGGTTAATGATTCATACTCTGGTCTAGGGCTGTCAGTGGTGTACCCCAAGGTTCAGTGTTGGGAGCCTTACTTTTTAATATTATTATAAACAATATAGGGTCTGGGATCAAAAATCCCATTTCATTCTTTGCAGACACCAAGCTGTACAGTGGAATAATGTCCTTTCAGGATGTCTTCCAACTTACAAGCCGACCTCAATGCACTGTTTAATTGGGCAACTATGTGGCAAATGAGGTTTAATGTTGATAAATGTAAAGTTATGCACTTGGGGGCTAAGAATATGCATGCATCATACATACTAGGGAGGGGGGAGTACAACTGGGGAAATCAATGGTGGAGAAGGATCTGAGAGTTCTGGTAGATCACAAGCTTAATAATGGCATGCAATGCCAAGCTGCGGTTTCCAAATCGAGCAAAATCCTCTCTTGTATTAAAAGAGGTATAGACTCCAGAGAGAGATATATCATATTACCCCTGTAAAATCATTAGTAAGACCCCAGCTGGAATATGCAGTTCAATTTTGGGCACCAATTCACAAAAAGAACATTGGGGAACTGGAGAAAGTACAGAGAAGGGCAACCAAACTGATAAGAGGCATGGAGGAGCTCAGCTATAAGGAAAGATTAGAGGAACTGAATCTATTCTCTCTTGAGAAGAGGAGATGAAGGTGGGGGGGGGGGGGGGGGTATGATCAGCATGTATAAATACATCAGTGGTTCATATAGAGAACTTGGTGTAGAGTTATTCACCCTGAGGTCATCACAGAGGACAAGGGAACACTCTTTACATTTTGAGGAAAAGAAATTTAATCTCCAAACACGGAAAGGTTTCTTCACAGTGAGAGCTGTGAAAATGTGGAATAGACTCCCTCAAGAGTTGGTTCTGGCCAGCTCAGTGGATTGCTTTAAAAAAGGCCTGGATTCTTTCCTAGATACACAGAATATAACTGGATACCAACATTTATAGGTAAAGTTAATCCAGGGAATATCGGATTGTCTCTCGGGGGATCAGTAAGGAATGTTTTCCCCTGCAGGAGCAAATTGTACAAATGCTTTGCTGGGTTTTTTTTGCCTTCCTCTGGATCAACTATGGGTATAGGATTATTCTTTTTTATGGCTGAACTGGATGGACTTTTGTCTTTTTTGTTTTCAGCCAAACTATGTAATATAAAGTATAATAACAACAAACACACATGCAGTGCAAAGTGCCCAAGGTACCTAGTAAAAATAAAGAAGTGCCATCTAGTGTACACACAGGTCTTCTCACTGGTATAAAAATTGCCTTAGCTAGCCAAAGGGTCCACTGAAGAGATGCTGTACAATTAAAACAGTGATGTGACCAAGTGCCAGTGAAAATGCTTTGGAGTCCCATACCCATAGTGATTTTTTTTTTCTGCCACTGCTAGGGGACATATCATCGGGAGCTCCTTGTGCCTCCCAGCCCTAAGCCTAAACAAGATGCAGCTCCATCCCTACTAGAAAGGCATTAGTACTTAGGGAGAGCTCTGCCTTCAACACTGGACAAGCTTGGTGAACCAGACCAGATTGTGAGAGCTGGGGGTTACTACTGAGTGGGGGATCAGCAGAGCTGGGGGTTACTATTGAGTGGGGGATCAGCAGAGCTGGGGGTTACTACTGAGTGGGGGATCAGCAGAGCTGGGGGTTACTACTGAGTGGGGGATCAGCAGAGCTGGGGGTTACTATTGAGTGGGGGATCAGCAGAGCTGGGGGTTACTACTGAGTGGGGGATCAGCAGAGCTGGGGGTTACTACTGAGTGGGGGATCAGCAGAGCTGGGGGTTACTATTGAGTGGGGGATCAGCAGAGCTGGGGTTACTACTGAGTGGAGGATCAGCACAGTTGGGGGTTACTATTGAGTGGGGGATTAGCAGAGCTGGGGGCTACTACTGAGTGGGGGATTAGCAGAGCTGGGGGCTACTACTGAGTGGGGGATCAGCAGAGCTGGGGGTTACTACTGAGCTGGGGATCAGCAGAGCTGAGAGGTTATTACTGAGTGGGGGATCAGCAAAGCTGGGGGTACTAAGCAGGGGATCTGCTGAACAAGTGTACTAATCTGGGGATTTGCTAAAATGAGGGTATCGATGCGTTGGGGATCTCCTGAACAGAAGTACTAATGAGCTGGGGATCTGCTGAGTGGGGGTACTACTGAGATGGGGTTCTACTGTGCCCCTATATAATGAATAGAAAATCAGCACACACAGGGCATTTGCCAAGCTTTAAAAAAGTATCACTGAAGCATCAAAAAGCATGTTAAAGTGGTAGGTGCTTTAACCACTTGCCTACTTGTGTCATTGGACACAGCTGATCACGTGGTAAAAAGCTGCTGTGGTTGGCCTCTTATCTAGCCATCTGATGAGCCGTGTCCGTAGAACACGGTGATCACTGACAGTGCCAGGTGTGCACTACTGGGGTCGCATTCTGGGAGAACATCATATGACCCTCCCAGAACTGGACAACTGCGCTGTAGTCATTCGGTTATAGCGTGGTTGTGAAGTGGTTAATGTGTGTTAAAGTCAATGTAAATGAGCCCTTAGAGGCACCTGGGTGGTTTTTCTGCCTCTAAACACCCCTCCATGTTAGCCTGTGTGAACACATACGTGTTTAGAACCGTTTCGTGGCAGAAAAAAGAAGCACTACTAGTGCATCCAGGAGTTGCAGGGTTTTGGCAGAAAAAAACGCTTGATGTGTGTAAACACACATTCATTCTAGGTGCGTCAATTAATTGCAATGGCATGAATAAATGATTACTCTGGGCAATGAGTTCACACCCAAGTGCTTGATGCGCTTAAATGCGTCTAGATGCGTTTACACGTGTCAACCATATTTTTCGGCCAAAATACTGTTGTCATTAAGAGAGAACTATGTGAATGAGGCCTTTGGACCATTTTACTTCGCCATGACTTTATTGTGAGGAAATAGTGATAAAGTGGTCAGCTGGCAGCTTCTGACAGAAATGGTTTTGGCGGGAGTAGTGTCCTGCAAGGTCCTCTCTGCCAGGGCAGGGCCATATAATACCCTCTCCAGTCACAGGAAACCCGACATTATGTCCCGGAATCCAATATCCGGAGGGTGATATTGGTAGGAATGTTGTCACAGGCCGGCAGTGTACGGATACAGAACGTCTCCTGAGTGCGGTGCCCTTCTCTGCCAGTTGATTTGAATGCGGGGAGTGCCTGTGGGCGGCTTCCTCCGGCCGCACTCCTCCTCTTCCCAGTGTGTCAGTGACTGGGAGCTCCTCGTCAAGCCTGCCGCTCCTCTCACCGGCTCCCGGGCAGCAGGAAGTGGAGGCGCCGGGTGAGAAGGTACGGGGACCGGGGGTCTGTCACCGGGGACATCACACAGCCGGCCAGGGCTGCCACCATTCGGGGAGGAGGGGAGCGGCTGCATGGGGGGGTGCATGCATGCTCAATTCTCCATGGATCCCATTGTGTACTGAATGGAGGTCTGGGGTGTATTATTGTACACACGTGTCCCTCTAATATTGAGGTAGGAATGGGGGTTCTATAGAGGGGGAGGGGAGCAAGCTGCCCTTGGGATGGAGGAGGAGGAGGGGGGATAAGGGCATCCCTGTCATTGCATGCATTGTGCACTGGGCCAGCACCACCTTCTCCATCATCATCATCATCATGATGTGGAACCTGTGGGATCAGCAGGGCACAGGATGACAATGTGATCTTCCTCCTCCTGGCTATAAATAGCCCAGTGATTTCATGATGTCTGCAGAGTATCTCCTGAATGGGCGATGCGATGTGATTACCTGGGTGGGGTTCCTCACAGTGGCCATGTCATTTTTACACTCCCTTCTAGCCATGTGCACATAATTTTATGACTCGATTGAATTGGTGACGATGCCCCCCCCCCCCCCATCATCCGATTCCCATCATAATACTGCACGGTGGTGTCATTGCTAGATCACATGCGTACGCTCATTCCAGAGCTCTGATTGCAGGATGCAGTGTTGCCCATGTGGCCGTGCCTTTTATTGTGTTTAGAAGATGCTGCGTTGGGAGATTTGTGTACGACAGGCTTTACAATCAATATCTGAACTTCTATTGCTGGTTCCCCGGATGCTGCCCAGCTCCGTGCACGCCATGATGCTGCAGAAAGTTGGATACATTCTATACCATCTGGTTAGCCATATTAAAGGAGAAGTATGGCCAAAGTGGGCTAAGGTCCGCTGTCAGGCTTTGAAAAGATCCCAGCCGTATGGTCAGGATCTACCCAGAAGCCAGGACCAGAGCTGGCTCAGCCTCTCAGCGATCTGTCAAGATCCTGAGCCAGAACTCCTGTCCCTTCCACAACTTGGCACTCCGGTGAGCACTGGAGGGGAAGAGCAGAGAGCCGAAGAATGACAGTTGCGACTCTCTACTCAGAGCAGAGGGGAGAACTGAGCGATCAGCAGTGTGTGATCACTCGGCTCTCACTGCAGAGCCAGCAGGGGACAGATGCAGGATCCGATCGATGTTGCATCGACCTAGGTGAGTGTAAATGTGTTTTTTTGTTTTTTTTTTTAAGACTAGGGTTACATCTGTGCGGGTGATTCCCACTTTGGGTGTGCACTTGTTACCACAGCTGCAACCACCCACACAGAAAAGCGTGGGATGCATGCAGGTGCCATTAATCCTAATGGCATGCCACACACACTGGAAAACGTACCCTCACTGGGGACCACGCTTCGCTTGCAGTTCCCTTGGGGACTGCAATTGGTAAAATGCTGCAGGGACTTTTTCCCTGCATTTCAGGAGGTACAGCAGCCCATTCAAATGAAAGGGCTTACAGTGCCGCAAGAGTGTGAACCTAGATAAAAGTCCATACTTCTCTTTTAGCCAGTTCCCGACCATGCTATAGCCAAATGATGGCTACAGCGCGGTTGGCTAGTTCTGGATGGGCATCCATGGATGTCCTCCCAGAACCGCATCCCACCTGGGGCGTGCACTGCGATCGCTGTGGCCTTAGGACACCGCTGATCACATGACTAAGGAATGGGCCAATCACAGCCGCTTTTACCATGTGACCAGCTGTGTCCAGTCACAGCTGATCACAGGGTAAATAGAACATGCCGGTTATCAGCAGTCCTCTCACGCTGACAGCACCTGAGGAGAGCCGGTTAGCAGCATTTTGCAGGGGGGCATCTACACTGATCAGGCCACTGATGATCAATATTTTAGTGATCGGTGTACCCCATCAGTGCAGCCAATAGTGCCCAACAGTGCTGCCTCATCAGTGCCCAACAGTGCTGCCTCATCAGTGCCCATCAGTGCAGCCTATCAGTGAAGGAGAAAAATTACTTATTTACAAAACTTTTTTTTGTTTGTTTTTCAAAATTTGTGGTCTTCTTTTAGTTTAGCAAAAAATAAAAACCCCAATGGTGATCAAATACCACCAGAAGAAAGCTCTATTTGTCTAAAAAAAAAAAAAAAAATTAAAAACAAATGATTTAGTTTGTGTACAGTGTTGCATGACTGCGCAATTGTCATTCATTCAAGGTATGAGAGTGCTGAAAGCTGAAAATTGGTCTGGGCAGGAAGGGGGTAAAAGTGCGTGGTAGGCAAGTGGTTAAAAGAGTATGGGAATTTTTTTTTCTTAATTATATGTACCTAGGTGGATGCAACATCTGTCCACCGCCAGCTCTAGGACTGAGAACTGAGTCTGCTCTGCCCTCTCCCTAGTGCTCACTGGAGCGGAGGGTGCGGGAGCAGTTGGCTCAGGCTCTCAGCAGCTAAGAGGCTGGGCTGGGGGATGGTCCAGGCTTCTGGGTGGATCCCAACCATATGGTTGTGATCTTTCCCCAGCTTCACCCGGCTTTGTGACGTCAGCCGACAGCGGATTTTAGCCCGCTATCAGCTGAAAATGGGTGACAGAAGTGCAGAACAAACTGCATCTCTTGTGAACCACGAGAGGTACAGCCACATGAGCTTTGGCTGTGTTTCTCTTTTTTAAATGAAGAGTGTAAAACTGGTAGTATAAGCAGGAGAGAAGTATGAAATGGTATTATTGGATGGGTATCATGTTTTCATGATCTTAGACATGATTCATCCCCTACAACTTGTTTGTGAGAAGTGTAAACTGATGCAGATGTACTAAGAAATATGGTCGTCCAGCAAATCTAGATATAGTGTAATTGATTTTTGTTTCACATGGTTGTGACCTTCGCAATATATGGTCCTTACTCCATAAACTGTAATCAGCTCTGCAGTTATTAGTACTTCCCCTTTTTTTTTTTATTTACACTTTTTATAGCTGGAAGTTGCCGTACAGTTTACATTGAGGTTGTTATGGCCCTTGGAAGTCAGAATTCAATATCGTTCTTCTTAGTAAGCAGAACAGAAGATATATGACCCGAGCCACCGCTGCCCTAGCAACCAGAAAGAGTCATTAGTATGTAAACTATGATATTAGATGTGTAGCCAAATATCTAACTACGCAGTGGTAATACACACAGAATGTCTGACCTGTCTGAAAATGTGTAATTCTGTTTAGGCAGTTTTCTAAACCACAAAGAAATTGTGTTGTATCCGTCATACACCTTACAGCAGGGTTTCTCAACCAGGGATCCATGGAACCCTAGAGTTTCTCCGAAGGTTGCTAGGGCTTCCTTGAACAAAGAGCAATTTCTGCCTCTCATATAAGTTCCCACTGACACCATAGATCTTTTTTAGCTATTTGTAAGGGGTAATTCTTCCCAATATCCACAATAAGGAGTACTCCTCCACTGTCCTTCACACTAAGGCTGGGTTTACACCTATGCTTTGCAGTGCGTTTTCCATTTTGTAGAAACACACTACAGCCCATTTAACATGATTTCCTATGGGTCATGTTCACATCTGTGCGTTTTCAACCAGTGCGTTTTTTGGAAAGGGGACTTTTCTGCCCACAGCAGGTTGCCTTTGTTCCATAGACTTCAGTGGAAGCACATAAAAAATGCAGTGCTTGTGTTTTTTTTTGAGGCATGTTTGCTGGCTTCCCGCACACGACATCAGACTCCTCCCAAAAATGCAAAACACATAAAAAATGCATTAAAACGTGTCAACAAAACCACAAAATGTATAAACTGCAATCTGCATAGGTAAGAACCTAGCTTAATGTAACATGAGTTGCAGCTACAGTCAGTTTCAGCTACAGTCAGTTTCAGCAGGGGTTCCCAAAGACTGGGATATTATTTCAAGAGTTCCTCTGTGTTGAAAAGGTGGAGAAAGGCTGCCATACAGGCTGGCCTAGATTTAATGTAAGATGCCGTAGTGAGCTGGTGAATGGTGCTACTATGCAATGGTATGAAAATAAGGATCGTCATCATCACACCTTGCTATAGTGATAGGCGTGTCCTTTATTTACATATAGTAATAGGCATCTTAAGCCAGGGCTCAACAAATCCCAGGTCGCCATGGCGACTGCAAATTGCATCTTGCACCTGGGCTACAACGTAGCAGTGGTCTGGATTCGGTCTCTCCATGTGGCATGGTGCACAAAGGTACAGCTCTCATTTGAGGGAATCAGCGCCCTCCTCTACTGGGCAGAGCTGTGATGAGCGTGGCGTGCCTCGCACTCTGACTGTGGGCTTCCCCTTGTTCCCACTGCCTGCCTACCTCCGACATCTCCTTCCCAGTTTGACAGCTGGGTGCTGGGACTGCAGTTACGAGTGCCAGATTCTGCCGGTGAGTGGACATGGAGTGTGGGGCAGCTATCGCTTCAGTTCATTTTATACCAAAAACATACACACACACATGCATTTGAGTTGGGTAACAGAACATTATCCGTGCAGCCCCATCAGTGCCCCCTTTCAGTGTCCATCAGGGCCGCCTGACAGTGCCTCCTCATTAGTGCCATCAGAGCACATCAGTGATGGAGAAAAATACTTGTTTGCAAAATTTTGAACTAAAGAAAACTATTTGTTTGGCGTGAGCAATTCCTATTGTCTGATGCCCCGGACATGCAGTTCCCGGCACCAGGCAGCCAATTTAAAAAGCTGGCTTCTAGATTCAAAGCAGATTTGTCAAGCCCTGTCATAAGCTGTTCTTTCAGGGCCTCGCAGGATCCCTTTTTCAAGGCAGAGTGATAAAGATATCCTGCAAACCATTTACTTTTCTCCAGTCAAAGCAATACAGCTAGGCCAAGGCTATGGGCAGCGAGGGAGCAGCTACTAGCAGATGAGGTCATCTCTGTGTTCTCCAGCTCTACATGTCTTCTTCGGTGTTTGGTATCTTCAGCCATCTTTATTGGCAGGCCTGAGATGACGGAGCGTCTGCATGCGTGCACGGGAGTTACTTTGTCCCACCTCCTACGGCATGCCAAATTTGTACATGGAGCTCTGCATGCAGCTCATTGTGCAATCTTTACCAAACTGCTGTCAGGCAAAGAAGGAGATTTTATTACACGAGATATATATACAGAGTCTCATTTGTAATAAAAGCCTACATGTTGGCATTTTTACAAAGCCTTTAGTTCTGCTTTAAGTATTGTTTAAAGTGGAACTGAAGTTAAAAAATGTAAAAATTGTAGGCAGGCTTTTTATTGATGCGTATCTTCTGCAAGAACACAAACTTGCCTGCCTGTTCACAAGCAACATTTGAATGTACACTGAGCTGCATACCTTGGTCCCGGATTGAATAAACTCCTGTGCACATGCATGGAAGTTACATCATTTTCCCAACAGTCAATCAAGACAGCTGAAGGCCTTGCACACAGAAGAAGCCAGGGAAAAGAAGATGGTGCTGACCTTTGCATTTTTTTTTTTTTTAGGTTGTATCACTCTATGGTGAACCCCTATATAAGGGGTAGGAACTCTGGAGAGGTAAAAATGTACCTGAACAACATGGAGTGCAGGAATTGAGAGCACTGCAGAATTCAGGTGTATCTAATACAGATGTTGGTAGTATAGAATGCAGGAGTAAATGCAGGGGTCAGGAGTGACACAGTGCAGTGGTCATACATACTTATTGCAGGAGTAAGTAACACAGAGTGCAGGGGGCAGACATAAGTGATCAGGAGTAAGTAAGGCAGGGGTCAGGAATAAGTAGTACAGGGGTCATGAGATAGTAATGCAGAGTAAAGGTGCCAGGTGTAAGTAATGCAGAGTGCAAGAGTCATTATGGCGTCTCACAGGTACAGTATGTAACCTCCCCCCAAGTACAAATACCCTCTTCCAGTACAAGCATCTCCCCCTAAGCTGAAATCCCCCCCTTACTCCTTTGCTGAAATATAATCAAAGACCTCAGATGCAGTGGTGAGGAAAATCTTTCCAGGCATTCCCCAGCTGTGTCATATGAAACGTCAGCGCTGAGGAGGAGCTTACGACTTCAATTGGCTTTGCAATTGCCGCTATAATCTGAGGTCTGACTCTGCTTCTCTTTGCATGAAAAGAGTTGAGGCATGTTGCACTTGGGCTGGGATAACTGTTATGGTGTTCAGAATGTCTCAACTGCCTTAAATTGTATAAGTATGTTATACCTGAAACCCCATAGGCTAGGAACTGGGGTTGTAATATTGCATAATATACATTTCACAACAAGAACTACATTTTAATACACCAGTTCTTTCTAAAACTAGCATAGTCTAAAAACCTCACAATAGCAAAAAAAGTGTGTGTCTCTTTTTTTAGTAACTCACAATTATGTTCTTTTTCCAGTTTTATAAGATAATCTATTAGAAAACCGTGTTCATGTATTTTGTGATGTATAAAAACTGCCATGCTTGGCTTAACCATGTCAGTAGTTGTTGGTGGGCAGTGAGGTTGTGGACTGTTGGTATGTTATTGGACTAGAAATTAGGCCTGTTGTCAGCCTGGGCCTAGAATATAAGAAGCTTCCCATTCACACAAAAATTGATTTAAACATTTAGGTTGCTACTTGCAGTTATCACAACTTTAGCAGTGTTCCTAACTTTGGGCCATATCTATGGATCAATGTTTGTGAAATCAAAATTTCTTAAGTAGGTAATCATTCACTGGTGATCAAAGAGGTTCTTCAACCTTTTTGAAAAAAAAAAAAAAAAGTCAGCAGCACAAGTACTATAGCTGCACTTTTATTAAAAGGACACTTGCATGTCCAAGGATCCAGCACCATTCTCACCCGTACCAGTGTTTTTTTTTTGCCAGTCTTTGGGTCCCCGACTCCAACATATTTGATGTGGGAAGCCAGCTGTGGCTCCTTGCGGCTTCACAGCCAGCTTCCTACTGCTGTGTTGCACTGTGTGAATGGTCCTGCAGCCTGCTGAGACCTGTGACATGTCCCAGAAAGCTGTGGGGGGAATCAAACTGCTGGTAGAATCACCTAGGTGATCGCACTGGACATGGGAGTGGGCATCTACCAAAACTAGATATTCGCTCCCTCCCAAAAAATAAAAACATCCAAAAGTGTTACAGGGGGGCAGGAGGAAGACATAAAATGGAAACTCCCTTTTTTAGGGTGGAGTTCCACTTTAAGCATTCCCAGTAATTTATAACGCACACCAATGATTAATCTGCATTAAATATAGTGAATTTCACATTTACGGCTTAATAAATAAGCGAGCAGCTCTTTGTCCATGATTTTTTCCTGGTGTAGTGTAGGGCAAACTGAGCAACCATTTCATATTTACAGTACATTTGATACAGGTTGTAACATTTCCTAAGCTCCAGTTATCTACCCGTCTTCTGATTTTCATGGTTATCACATATTGGATATTAGTCCTCTGATTATCATCACAGATTTGATAGGATGTAAATGCGTTTGTATTCAGCTAATCATTTTCATCATTGGCCAACTCTTAAGATTCAGATTTTAATGACATATGTAATGTTTATGGTCCCCTTCACATTGGCAGCAATGACAATAGCTGTGCAAGGAAAACATCCTCACGCACAAAGCTTTGCCTACATTGGACTGCTCACAGACTGTGATTTGTATTGTGTTTGGATGATAGCCAAAGACCAGAACCAGATTCTGAGATACTGTATGTAGTTTCTTCACAGGTAATGTTAGTTTTGAGACTACAGACAGAAGTCATGCATTAACCACTTGCCCTCCAGATGATTCCACCCCCCCCCCCCTCCTGACCAGGCCATAATTTGCGTTATGGTGCTGCGTTACTTTGACAATTGCGTGGTCACGCAATGCTGCACCCAAGTGAGATTTACGTCCTTTGTTTCCCCACAAATAGAGCTTTCTTTTAATGGTATTTGATCATATGTGTGGGGTTTTTTTTTTTTTGCACTATTTAAAAAAAAAAATAAAAAAACGACAATTTTGTGAAAAAAGCAATATTTTGGACTTTTTGCTGCTAAACATGTCTAGTAAAAAAATTTAGCAAATCAAATTTCGTCATATATTTACACCAAAATGTATTCTGCTACATGTCTTTGCTAAAAAAAATCCCAATATGTGTAAATAATCGGTTTCCGTGAAAGTTATAGTGTTTACAAATGACGGTATATATACTGGATTTTTTCTTTTCTTTTCAAGTAATGGGGGCGATCAGCAACTTATAGCGGGACTGCAGCGGGCATTCTGACACTGGGGGGGGGACTGACCTGGTGTCACTGACATCCCCAGTGACACCAATACAGTCATCAGTGTTAATAAAAAGCACTCACACGGTACTAATGGCACTGGGCAGGAAGGGGTTAACATGTGGGGCGATCAAAGGGTCAACTGTGTGCTGTTTTACATACTGAGCTGTGTTTGTGCTTCTCATACAGGGCAACAAATGATACCAACATGATCACATCCTGTGCAGGTAAAAAACACAAAGTGCAAGTAGGAAGGTTTAACTACCTCCCGCCCGCCATATAGTAATATGACGGACGCAAGGTGGTTCTCTCGTTCTGGGAGGACGTCATATGACGTCCTCCCACTCTCACCGCTCAGGGAGCGCGCAGCACGGCGATTGGCGGTGTGCTGTGTCCATTGGACACAGCGGATCACCGATCACAGAAAGAGCCGAAGATGTCGGCTTGGTCATGTGATCAGCTGTGTCCAATCACAGCTGATCACATGTAAATAGGGAAATGCCGGTCATCGGCATTTCTCTCCTCTCGAGCTGTCACGCTGACAGCTCGAGAGGAGAGGAGAGCCGGTAATCGGCTTTCCGCGGAGGGGACATGTACACTGATCATCAGGGCACTGATGATCAGTGTGCCCTGATGATCAGTGTAGCCCCAGCAGCGCCACCTGTCAGTGTCAATCAGTGCCTTGTGGCAGTGCCCATCAGTGCCACATCAATGCCACATATCAGTGCCTACCAGTGCACATCAATGACACGTCAGTGCCCATCTGAGCTGCCTTTCAGTGTCACCCATCTGTGCCAGTCAGTACCACCTATCAATGCCTATCAGTGCTGCCAATTAGTACTAGTCAGTGCCGCCTATCACTGCCATGTATCAGTGCTGCCTTTCAGTGCCCATCAGTGATGCCTGTCAATGCCCATCAGTGCCTCCTATCAGCGCCCATCAGTGCAGCCTCAGCGCACATCAGTGAAGGAGAAAAATCACTTATTTACAAAATTTTATAACAAAAACTAAGAAACATTGTTTTTTTCAAAATTTTCAGTGGTTTTTGGTTTGTTTAAAAAAAAATAAAAAACCCAGAGGTGATTAAATACCACCAAAGGAAAGCTCTATCTTTCACAAAAAAATTATAAAAATTACATATGGGTACAGTGTTGCATGACCGCGCAATTGTCATTCAAAGTGCAACAGTGTTGAAAGCTGGAAATTGGCCTGGGCAGGAAGGGGGTATAAGTGCCCTGTAGGCTAGTGGTTAAAATGCCTTTCAATGGCTATTAAGACATTTCCTTTCCATAGCAGTGGAAACTAAGCAGCTATATACCAGTGGTCTCCAAACTGCAGCCCTTTGCATGCTTTTATCTGGCCCTTGGGGTACTATTTCATATACTGATACCAACAATTGGGTATAATTCCCCCCAGTTACACCGATGAAGGGGGCACAACTCCTTCCAATGACATCAACGATGGGGCACAATTCCTCTTAGTGACACAAATTATGTGGTCCAATGACATCATTGATGGGGCAGAATTTCCCTCACTGACACTAAATAATGGGGCATTATTTATTTCCACTGACTTCAGGACTTTTTCTACTCCCACAGTCCAGCCCTCGTCTGAAGGTCCATAAACTGTCCCTTTGTTTAGAAAGTTTCGGGTTTACCCTGATATACCATATTAGCTTTGGGGGCCTATATTTTTTATTTATATGTAATATAAATATATATATATATATATATATATATATATATATATATATATATATATATATACACACATCACTGTTTAAATTCAACTTGTCTGCTCTCATGCAATCATTAGTCTTCACACATAGGCAGCCTACCTTCCTTGTCCTGGTTGGAGACATGCTATCTATACTTTAGCCCTACTTACATTGGGCCTGTTTGTTGCAATGCACTAATGTAATTACTGAAGATCATAAATTGCTACAAAAGACATATTTTATGACTCCTGGCAGTGAAAACTAGGAATCATCATGTGGCGCAAATACACCTGGTTTTCAGTCCTCATCAGCAGATACAGTGCAGGTGCATACTTCACTTTAAAAGTACTGCTATTTTTAACCACTTTCTGCGTGATGTATGAATATATATACGTCCTTGAAAAGTGGTGGTGATATACGAATCGTTGCAGCCATGATCCAGATATTCTTTTCAGCCAGTGATTCACTTTCTTGTAAAAAAATGATCTGAGCAGCTATACACCCACCCAATCATTTTTACAGGCGGCAGAAGGGGTCCCTATTACACACTTTTTTTTTTTTCTTTTTTTACTCAGGTACATTATCTATATCAGTGACTGTTAACTTGTGATCTGCCTGACACTTTCTGCTCATCAGCTATCCTTATTGTTAGTGTATTTTAAATGTAGCCCAAGATAATTCCTCCTCTTCCAATGTGACCCAGGAAAGTCCAAAAGGTTGGACACCCCTGCTGTAAAGTAAGATTGCTTTCACAAATATAGTTGAATTGTTTATTTTTATCAATTTACAAAGTGAGTGAACAGAAGAAAAATCTAAATCAATATTTGGTGTGACTAGCTTTTAGTTTCAAACCAGAAGTGAACTCCCAAAACCTCCTGGGACCCATCACGAGGTTCAGGGCCATCAGAAAGCACAGCAGGTCTCACACGTGCACAGTGGGGAGTCTGGTGTGAGCCAGCAGGAAGTCACAGCTGGCATCCCACAATCAACATGGTGGCACCAGGGACCCAAAGACTGACAATGAACTGGGCAAGGTCTTTTTTTTTTTTTCTCATGGGATTTGTTTACTTTAACCGGCAATTGATCAGTCATGCAACAATGTACCCAAATTAAATTTATATCATTTTTTTTTCACTCAGAGCTTTCTTTTAGTGGTATTTAATCATCACTGGGTTTTTTTATTCCTTTATTATATAAACGAAAAAAACCCCCAAAAAACAATATTTTCTACTTTGTTATAAAACATATCCAACAAAAATATAAAAAAAATTCAAATGTCTTCATAACTTTAGGCCGAAAATGTATTCTGCAGCATGTTTTTGGTTAACCACTTGCCCTCCAGAGGATTTACCTCCTTCCTGACTAGGCCATTTTTTTGCGATACGGCGCTGAATTATTTTATCTGATAATTGCGCAGTCATGCAACGCTGTACATAAATTACATTTATGTCCTTTTTTTTCCACACAAATAGAGCTTTCTTTTGGTGGTAATTTAAACACTTCTTCATTTATTTTTTGTGCTATAAACACAACTTTTTGCTATAAAACATATTCAGTAAAAAAAAAAGTAACCATCAAATTTTGTCCTAAATGTAGGCCAAAAGGTATTCTGCTACATGTTTTTGCTAAAAAAAAAAAAAAATCCCAATACATGTAAATTAGATGTGTATACTAGTAATTGCGGTGATCAGTGACTCATTGCTGAACTGCGGCGGGCATTCTGACACTGGGTGGGAACTGACTAACTGCCACTGACATCCCAATGACACTGATACAGTGATCAGGGCTAATAAAAAGCACTGACACTGTACTAATGACACTGGGCAGGAAGGGGTTAACATCTAGGGTAATCAAAGGGTTGGGTTACCTGTGCTCCTTTACATAATGTGCTGTGTGTGTGTGTTTTCCTAGGGAAACTGTGCAGAGAAAAACACAGCAGCATGTTCTTGCTGGCAGAAGAGAGACCTGTGTTTACACACAGGTCTGTCCCCTGTCAGTTTTACTCGGTGATCACTGGATGCTGGCAGGAATCTCTGGCCGGGACCCAGTGATTGACATCTGTAGTTGCCAATGGCTGTGCACACTTGCCCCCTACCCGCAAATTGTATGTGTGTGTGTATATATATATATATATATATATATATATATATATAATTTTTTTTTTTTTATTATTATTATAAAGTGTATGTGTGTGTGTGTGTGTGTGTGTGTGTATGTGTATGTGTATATATATATATATATATATATATATATATATATATATATATATATATATTGGATTTTGTGCAGCCCTGCCTCCCTGTAGCTATAGGGCGGTGGGCAAGCGGTTAAAAAAAAAAATCCCAAATAAGTGTATATTAATTGGTTTGTGTGATAGTCAACAAACTATGGTGTGTATATATGCTGGAATTTTTTCAGCCATAGACACTATACTGGTAAAGGGGAAATCTGCGACTTATAGTGGGACTGTGATAGTGTGGTGGGCTATGTGGCTCTAACAGACTCTGGCTGGGAAGGACACTGACACTGATGTCGCTAGTGACACTAATACAGTGATTAGATCTACCGCACACTGTACTAATGACACTGGCTGGGAAGGGGTGAACATCTAGGGGCAATCAAGGGGTTAACTGTGTGCCTGACAATGTGTAAGGAGTGCTGTTCTAGGTGTGGATTTTTTTTTCTTCTTGCTTTTCAGGGAGATGAAACAGCCAGACCTCTCGTTTGTAAACACAACTTTGTGCTGTGATTGGACTCAGCCGATCAGCTGGTTTCAGCCAAAATCATTGGCTGAAACCTGCTGAAAAACCCATGCTATATCCCATCACAGCACAGGTCAGCCTGGCCCAGAAGCCTGCCGGCGACGTATATTTACACCACATAGCCTGCCTGTACCACCCACCCGCAGTATATGTGCAGTGGGCAGGCAGCAAGGGGTTAAAGTATCGTGTTCTCTACGGCTTTGTAATATACAGTAATTTAATGTCATGTTTCCATCTACCCATTATTGGTGTATGCCTAGACTCTTCAAGCTGCCTCAGGCTATTTACATTCTTCATTCTATTTTATGGTGTGCACACAACCAGTTGCAGAGCCACCTTTGTCTCACCTCTGAAAAGTTTGTGTGTAAAACTAATCACTTACACTAGAAGCAGGAAGAACTGGGACACGGGGAACTAAAAATAGAAAGCTGGCATTTCAAATCGGAGAGGTCAATAAAAGCAAAACCTCTGAATGGAAATGAGTCCGTATACAAAGCAAAGCCTATGCCTACCTATTGATCTCTCCAGAGATTTTTTTTCCAATGTTTAACACACACTATAGTGTTCTATTTCATTTAGAAATCACAATAAGTCCATTTAATGATGTATCTAGCCAAAAAAGCTGATCCTAAGAATGGGTGCTTTTGGGGAGACATGGGCAGTCTTAGCTGCCTGGAAATGAAAGATCTTAAAGCGGTATTCAACCCAAAAACAAGAATGAAAAATAATGCAGCGTACCAGTCCTTAGATGTGTTGGCTACATTGTGTTTTTTTTGTTTTTGGTTTTTTTTTAAGGATTGTTTTTTAGATTCACCTAATCTGGCTAGTAACACAGTTCTTGTTTTAGGGTGGCTACACTCTAGATGAAAGATCAACAGAGGCGCCTTTGGACAGCAGCATGGGGAGAGGGGATTGTTAGATGTGCTAGAAGATTTAGGTAGATTTGACTGACAAACTCCACATAGAGTAGCTACATCAACAGTGTTCATTTTTTTTTAAAACTATTTTTTTTAATCTTTTTTGGCTGGTTAAACATAAATGAATAAAAGCTGACCATTGTAAGGACCCCTGTCAGTGTTAAAAGGACCTTGCAACCCTCCAACTGCCACTTTTGCTGGACAGCTAAAGGCAGGTGAAAAATTAGCACGTACTGGCCTGATCACCAGTTGAATTTAAAGGAAAAAAGTCTAAAAAAGAAAATGAATACAGTCGCCACAATATAATAATCTGCAATATAATGTGTTTTTTGGTTTATTATTGCTTTAAATAAAACCTGTTTATCAGTTCTGTGCAGGAAAGAACAATCAAACTGTTGTTGTTGTTGTTGTTAATAATTTTTTTTTAATCTGTTTGACATATTTTTAGGATTCATGAACAAGTCACACATTTATGGTTCCTGGAGGTGATATACAGGCAGTCCCCCGGGTTACAAACATGATCTGTTCTGTAGGTTTGTTCTTAAGTTGAAATTGTATGTAAGTTGGAATGGGTAAATTGTTTTACAGTTTTTAAGAATTAAAAAAAATTACTTTTTTTAGATAGCATAGGGAAGGGTTAACACCCCTGTAACGTTTGCTTTGCTGTCTGTGCCCCTGTAAAGTAGATTTTACCTCCCTTTCTGTCCCTGTGACAATCCGATTTTGAAAATTGTTGTGGAAACAAGGATTGGTGATAAAGCTTCAGTGGAGACACCTTTTTCCCATGATGACTTTTACAGGAGTGACATTCCATTCCTAGTGGTAGATTTCCTCTCACTTGTTGTCTCCCTCCGTTTGTAAGTAGGAGTCATATGTAAGTTTGATGTATGAAACTCGGGGACTGCCTGTAATAATGAGGAGGTTAGGGAAGGAGAACAGGATCCAAGCTGCAGGGCTTCCCACTTACCAGACTTGAATTGCTTTACTGGTGTATTCCACATGAAGTCTCACACTGAAAATGGGTTTTATAGTAATACCTTTTGTATGCATTTCTCTTGTGTCCTCTGTTATAAAAGATCCGAATACATCTCATAACCGAAAATGAATGCATATATATAGGGGGCCACACTTTCCTGCTCAATACCTCTGCCAAACACAGCTGTAGTTTACCAGTTCCCCTAGTTTCCTTTTGTTGGTAATTTGATTAACTGAGAACCCCGACTTGTGATACAGGAGTCAAGGATGTTCAATTCATATCGCCCAACACCTGGGACATGTAGTTTTTGTTTTTTTACCTTTTCGCCCTGCTGCGTGCAAGCAGCAGGGCTCATCTGTCAGGCTGTCACCCGATTGCTTCCTCACAGCCCACTATGGTGCCAGCCTTCACGCCCCTGCCTGCTATGTGTCCGGGGCTCTGCTTGCCCATCTGCGGGCCCGGGACCAGTTCAGTGGGTGCCAGCGGGTATAGGGGAAGGAGGAAAATGGACACATCCGCTCCCCTTCCTTTCTTGTCTTGACTCGGGTGATGTGATGTCACTTCTGGGTCCCCGTTGACAGATTCCTGGCCATCGAGGCCAGGAAAGAATGTAATGCAGTGCTATGTACACTGCATTACGTACAGGGGAGACATCCAGTGTCTTTTAGACCCTGGATGTCTCAATAAAGAGAACTGGCCACCAAAAAATCCCGTAGGGGACATTTTGTCCCCTATGTGATTTAAAAAAAAAAAAAAAAAAAAGGTTAAGTAAAAAATATTTTTTTTGAATTTTTAAACTTACACCCAAGCATATAACCCCCCTACACCTGAAAACAACGATTGCCATACATGTTACATATCGCTGCGCACGCCAGAATGAGGGCAATAATTCTAGCACCAGACCTCCTCTGTAACGCTAAACTGATGACCTACAGTATCTCCCAGAAGTAAGTAATTGCGCGGTCATGTAGCGCTGCACCCAAATTAAATTTCCGTTCTTTTTTTTTTTCCCATGAATTGAGCTTTCTTTCGGTGGTATTTGATTGCCTGTGCGGTTTTTTTTGCGCTATAAAAAAAGACAATTTTGAGAAAAAAAACAATATTTTTGACTTTTTGCTATTAAACATGTCTAGTAAAAGAAATAAAAAAAAAAAATCAACTTTCGTCAATGTATTCTGCTACATGTCTTTGCTTAATAAAAACAAAACAAAAAAAACCCAATACGTGTAAATTAATTGGTTTACGTGAGAATTATAGCGTTTACAAGTGGCAGTATATATTCTGGGATTTTTTTTTTTAATAGTAATGGCGGCGATCAGCGTCTTATAGTGGAACTGCGGCGTGCATTCTGACACTGGATGGAACTGATATGGTGTCCCAATCCTCTTCTTCTGGGGTACACTGCCGGTGCTCCTAGCTCCCCCCCATCTCCGTTAGTACCCCCTCAGCAGGCCACTTGGTGGGGGTAATTATGTAAGCTCACTCCCAAGCCCCACTGCCTGCGTCCGTTTGCCCCGCCCCTCTTTGTCATCATAGTATTTGATTGACAACAACAGAATTTTGCTTGCCTATACACTTACGCAGCTTTACGCGCTATACACGTGTTTACGCAAGGTCTTTATGGAACATTTTTACTCAGGATCTTGCATCCTGAGTATAAACATCAGTAAATTATTACACCCGTGTGCAACTGGCCTAAGGCTTTAGAACAACTTTAAAGCTACCTGCCTAGTTGGACTGTAATTAGTAAAACATGAATCAGAAAGGGAACAAGTCACACAGGCTCCCAGTGACCTTGAGAGGTTCTCTCTAGAATAGATAACTGCAGTAGACTACTGATAACTACAATTAATGGAAATTAACCACTTCAAGTCCAGACACTTTTCCCCCCCTTCCTGTCCAGGCCAATTTTCAGCTTTCAGTGATATCATACTTTGAATAACAACTGCGAGGTCATGCAACACTGTACCCATATGACTGTTTTTTAGTATTTTTTTGAGACCGATAAAACTTTATTTTGGTGGTACTTATTCACCACTGGGATTTTTATTTTTTTGCTATATAAATGAAAAAGTCCAAATATTTTGAAAAAAAAGTGTTTTTCTTATAAAATTTTGCAAATAAATCTTTTTTCATAAATCATGGCCAAAATATATTCAGCTATCTTTTTAGTAAAAAAAAATAAATAACCCAAATTAGTTTATAACCAAAAATTATAATTTTTCAAAAAATTATTTTACATTTTTATTTTTTTTTATATATTTTTGTTTTTTTTACATACTGTCATCCTAGCAGTACAGTGTCACCATAGTGACACTACTTGTGGGGGGTGATGGTTTTTTTTTTTTTTATACACTGATTGCTTTTACACCCATAAAGGCTGTAAAAGCAATCATTTCCCCTCTCTTGCTCCATTCTTGCAGCCATTGAGAAATACTGTGAGAGCTGTGATTGGTCACAGCTTGTCACATGGTACAAGCTGTGACTAGCCTTGTACCATGTGACCTCTGTGATCATTCACAGGTTTTATTAGTAGTAAGCAATGATGTCAGCAAGTGACATCTTGCCTACTACTATTCATGTGATCACTGAGTGGCCAATCAGCGATCACATGATCGGGACCTCACACAGAGGTCCCGTACAGCAATCGGTGCCGTGCGTTCCCAGGGAGCGTGAACAGGCAAGGAATGCAGGGAGGACGTTTATAAACGGCTCCTGCACTGCTCCCATCCAGCCGTTTATGTACATGAGCCGGATGGGAAGTGGAACATGTTCTGTAAGGTCAGTGCTTCTCAATTATTTTCTGTCATGCCCCCCCTAGGAAGAAGAAAACATTTTGCGCCCCCCCCGCGCGACTGTAAATAGTATCATTTGTCTATAAAATTGTTATAAGTAGGAATAGTGCCCCATCATTGGTGTCAGTGGGAGGAATAGTGCCCCATCATTGGTGTCAGTGGGAGGAATAGTGCCCCATCATTGGTGTCAGTGGGAGGAATAGTGCCCCATCATTGGTGTTAGTGGGAGGAATAGTGCCGTGTCAGTGGGAGGAATAGTGCCCCATCATTGGTGTCACTGGGAGGAATAGTGCCCCATCATTGGTGTCACTGGGAGGAATAGTGCCCCATCGCCGGTGTCACTGGGAGGAATAGTGCCCCATCGCCGGTGTCACTGGGAGGAATAGTGCCCCATCGTCGGTGTCACTGGGAGGAATAGTGCCCCATCGTCGGTGTCACTGGGAGGAATAGTGCCCCATCGTCGGTGTCAGTGGGAGGAATAGTGCCCCATCGTCCGTGTCAGTGGGAGGAATAGTGCCCCATCGTCGGTGTCAGTGGGAGGAATAGTGCCCCATCGTCGTTGTCAGTGGGAGGAATAGTGCCCCATCGTCGGTGTCAGTGACACCAATGATGCGGCACTATTCCTCCCACTGACACCAATGACACTTGCTGACCCCTGGTGCAGTATGGTGCTGCTGCAGCCAGCATATGTGGTTGGAGCAGCACCTGTGCACTGCACACTTACCGGCTTTTCCCTCACTCGATTTCTGCGGGTCCGCTCGGCTCCGCCTCCTCGTCCGTGATTGGCCGCCTGTGTACCTTTCCTGAGCTACAGTTCTGGCGGCCAATCACCGGTGAGGAGGCGGAGCCGAGCGGCAGGAGTGAGGGAGTGGCTGGAGTGACGGAAGGAGCAGCGCTTCCTGGATGGGAGCCAGGTAAGAGACAGCAGCCCTCTGCCCACCCCTGTACGCGCCCCCCTTGACGGAGCCTCGCGCCCCACTATTTGAGAAGCACTGTGTAAGGTGAACGTATCCTTTAATCATCTGTGTTGGGTAACATTTAATGTTTCTGCTCTTGCAGCTCCTAACCCCCCGCTCTTTGGTTGTCACAATTTGAAAAGAGCAAGGTTGTAGGGGGCTCCGCCCCCACGGTCACATCATTCTTCACAAGCAGTTCTGCAGGTGTAGTAGTTGGAGAGCTGAGACAAACCATTCAATACCGAATGGGGTGCTTACAATGATCCGTTTTTATGTAAAACCTTTATAAGAATTTACAGCAACCGTCTTGTCCCTTTTGAGATAAAGTGTTAGACTAGGTTCACACCGATGAGTTTTGCAGTGTGTTTTTTCGATTTGCATTTACCATGATTTCCTATGGGTCACGTTAACATCTGTGTGTTTTCAACCAGTGTTTTTTTTTTTTTTTTAATATAAACGGTCGGACTTTTTTTGCTCATAACAGATTGTGTTTTTTGGTTCCATAGACTTCAATGGAAACACATGTACAGGCATTTTTGGTGTGTTCTTGGTGTTTGTCTTGCATGACAACAGATTCCTCCCCCTAGCAACATTACCACATCCCAAAAACGTGAAAACTGCAAACCGCATTGCAAAATGCACCAGAAAATGCATCAACCGCAACCTGAATAGGTGTGAACCTAGCCTTAGCTAGAATTTTCAGCTTCAATTTGTTAGTGTATCTAAATCTGCTAGTACATCTTACACCTCCCCAGGGGAGGACTGACCATTTGGAAACTCAGGCACTGGCCGACGGCCCGGGGTCAGTAGGGGGCCCCATGAGATGCACATGGTATCTTTTTCATAGGCTTTTTTTTAGTTTGGGCAAGGACACAGGGGCCCCATGTTTCCTATTGCCCAGGGGCCCCATGAGTTGTCAGTCCGCCCCTGCACCTTCCTCAACCCAGACTGACAATACTAGGGGCAGTGTAAAACGGGATGTGTTTCACCAGATCACCAGGTAAAAACAGAGGGGAAATGGCCTGAAAAAGAAAACTGATGCAACCACATCTAATGAGTGGTAAACTGCAATATATTAAATTTTTTGCTTTTGGGTTCAATACAGCTTTTAAGTGAATATCTTGATTTACTATAGCTTCATCGTTTGCTGGATAACATTAGTAACTTACTAATTTCTCGTAACTTATCCTGGATTTACCCTTTTACTTGGTTTATTGTGGTTAATAATCCAGTTTAGAGTCCAGTTTTATATTTGAACCTTTACAATAATACCACTTCCAAAATAAAACACTAACAAATCACCCTACAGCACAATCTCCACCTTCACCCCTGAAGGCGCAAACAATAATATCAATGAATATGCCAAAGTATAACAATAAATAAATATTCACACCAATCAAAATAAAAATAAAAAGTGAACAATAAAGTCTAAAATAAAGTTCAAATTCAAAATAAAGAAAAATCCGCACAAATGCCTCTCCTGTGTAATAAAGTGATTCAAAATATCCAAATAAACTGAGCCTCCAAGCAGCTTCCAAGACGAGTGTTACCTCAAAATAAAAATAAATAATACATAGTGCATTATCCTTTTATATAATCTTATCAACCATATGTGAATTCACTCTAGTGTATAACACACAAGTGATCCTATTCAGTGAAAAATAAGTGAAAAAACGTCCAGGCTCCTACAGATGCACCTTTCCACTTTCCAAAATGGCCACTGCTTCACTTCCGGTTCCCATGTGCATCTGACATCACTTCCAACTGACGCATTTCATCATCGGACTGTCATAAGTTATTATGACTAAGTCCGATGACGAAACGCGTCAGAGAAGTAATGTCAGACGCACACGGGAACCGGAAGTGAAGCAGCGGCCATTTTGGAAAGTGGAAAGGAGCATCTGTAGAAGCCTGGGCGTTTCCTGGATGGCAGAAAGGTTTGAATTAACCTATATAAGGCGGTTTTAAAGGCTATGTCAATGTGAGTGTCAAGATCCGCCTGACGGTGTCTCTATTGGACCACAGTACGGAGTTCCTCCGGGCGTGGGGTCTAAGTCCCAATCTGCTTATTCACCAGGGCCCCTGATGGTGGGGATGGACTTGGAGCAGACTGAGACCGGGTCGCGACCCCTGAGTACATCCGACAATGGTAGAGCGCACCGTCAGAGGAGTGCGTGGTAAGGAGTCTGATGAGAAGAGGCTGGGAGACCTGGTAACCAGGAACGATCCCTGCGGGATGGATGGATGGATCGTCTGGGTGGCTGGAAGCGTAGTCGGGGAGGCCAGGTCAGCAACGTGCGGGCAGCGAGGTACCGGAGGAGAAGGCAGAGAATGGTCGGGGTCACAAGCCGGGTTCAGTAACTAGCGGACAGCGCGGTACAGAGGGTCAGGAAGAAAGATGGTCAGGCAAGCCAAGGGTTAAGCAGGATACAATCAGCAGGGTCAGGTACAATGCAGAGGTCGGCAATGGACTAACACAGGATCAGGTATCAGGAACAGAGCACAAAAGACCAAACGGCAATTTGACATACCTCTAGTCCCGTTTAAATAGCCCGCCCTGCGCTGTCATTGGTGCCAGGCGCGCGAGTGCTCATGCGCGGCCATCACGATCGCCCAGGTCCCGCTGCTCGCTGGTTAGGACGCATTGGTGTCCTGCGCATGCACCGCCCGGCACATCGCGGCAGGGACACCGATCCCTGACAGTGAACATTTTAAATTAAAGCTTTTTTTATGGTGTTTTTGGCGGTATTACACTATTTATTCCTCATATATGGGCATTTTGATGGGGTATTGTGTAAGGAGGCACATGGAATACTATTACTATACTATTACTAATACTATTACTGATGGACCCAGATATCCTCGTGGGAGTGTGGTAATCCTTGTGGATCTCTCCAGGAGGGCTATGTTTTCATCGTTGTGCATCTGGATGACAATAAGGTGAAATAGTTATTGATTATTGGTAAGGGTATTCACTCCTTTCTTGAACTAGAAGTGCACACTATTTGGATTGAACTTTTGGCACTGAAGAGTGATTCACTTACATGTTTTGTTTCACTTACTTTTTTTCACTTATTTTTCACTGAATAGGATCACTTGTGTGTTATACACTAGAGTGAATTCACATATGGTTGATAAGATTATATAAAGGATAATGCACTATGTATTATTTCTTTTTCTTTTGAGATAACACTTGTGGAAGCCGCTAGGAGGCTCAATTTATTTGGATATTTTGAATCACTTTATTACACAGGAGAGACATTTGTGTGGATTTTTCTTTATTTTGAATTTGGACTTTATTCACTTTTTTTATTTTGATTGGTGGGAATATTTATTTATTGTTATACTTTGGCATATTCATTGATATTATTATTTTTGAACCTGGTTTATTTTTTCACATATGCATGTATTTGGTCATTTGTATCACACAGATGATTGTTAGTCTATCTTAACGTGTATATATATTTTTTTTATTATCTTTGTTGGTCTTTATGCATACTTTTATTAAAAAAAGAAAAATAAATAGCCATTGTAGTATACTTGTTACCAAATTCAACTGACACAAAGAAAACACTAAATTTTCAAGTATATACATCAATATTATTGCAATAAACCAGTTTTTTTTTCATTTAGGTAAGAAAGGAGTAGGATGTTGTTAGTATGTGTGGAAATATGTTTTCAGGATCTTATGTTGCCATCTCACAGACTTAGCATGTTGCAGCCATAGAAACAGCACCCACGGTTACCACCTCCACATTATTCTGCTACACAAGTGCTTTCTAAATCAGATATGTTTTGTTATAATTGTTCCTTTTTGAAATGGGCAGTTATTTTGACTCTTTTTTTTTTTTTTTTTTTTGTTATCTAGATATTTTGTTATACTTAAATCCTAATATAATTACTATTTAGAACTAATAAAGTATCACTTCACTGATGCCAGTTTTTAGACACAGAAAACTGAAATCTGTACCACTGTTCCCAAAATATGATGTGTGTGCTTTATGGGGCAGTGTTGTTTAAGGTTCCCATTCACACTTGAGCATTCACCAGGAACATGCTGTGCTCAGGTGTGAATAAATGCTAAAAGGTTACTAGTTAGGTATGATTAAAGCCTAAGTTTTTAGCCCAAAAAAAACAAAAATCAGCACAAGGAATATTATACTTCTCAATTGGTCCCTTGTGCTGCTTGCTCTTGCTTTATTCAAAATCTTTCTCCTCCATTTCTCCTCCCACGCTACTGCATTATACAGCTATTTTACAGCTTCTGTGAATGGAGAAGGGGGACAAGCGTGTCTTCCATTAGGTTGCATGGCAACTGAAATATCATCTTTTGTTTGTCATCCTTTCTAAAGGAAAGCTTTACTTGTGTTAAATTGATATAACATATAAAATTGCTACATCAGATCAGTTTGCAGAGGCTGTGATTTTATAAAATTACCGAAGAATTAAAATGTCGATTCCTTGCGTTATGGCAGCAGGGAGGCAATTTTGTACACTGTTGCTACCTCTCACAGAAATCAAATTTCCTGCTTGTGTTTTGGCTCAGTTTTTCCGAGAAGTTACAATGAGATGCAAGTCAAATGCCCATCAGTTATCCACATATTATTTTGAGAACGAACACCAGGTAATGTCCAGGCTATGCACACTATGTAGACTATGCACACTTATATATTCTGAACATACAGAATTATTCCTCATTGATCTCTGTAGCTAGAGATATTGTGAAGAAATGTGTCTTCAAAATGGCAACAGAGGAACAAAAAAAATAAAAAGATAAAATATATAATGTAATTTTTTAATTACTTTCTATTGCACTAAAATCTTGGCAGACTGCCAGCTCTATAATGTAAACACAGGTCTGATGTTTCTAAGCTGCTAGAAACCGAAACCTGACTTTGGAGTCTTTGTTGTGATCTTTGAGGATCTTTAAGGATAAATTACTTCACATTACCAGGAGCTAGAGAGGTCAGGGTTAGTTTGTAGTAAGAAGAATATGTAAATATTTAGATTGGACCGTTCTCCCTTTTAATAAAATTCACATCAGAAGGCATTATTGCATGCTGATGTGAAATGTAACACTGGGAAAAAACGATTTTATTTACTAGCGTTTTATGCATCTACTTCCTGGTTCCCTAGAAGGCACTAGTGATGTAGACCTGGCAGGGCAGATGCCTCCTGGGAAGGCAATGCCACTAGTTCCTTTAGTGAGATCCCATACGTAATACCATACAGTATTATCATGCTGCGCATGTGTGAGATAACGTACATGACATCATGCATATCATCTCATACATATGTCGTATGGCAATAAACTAAATTTTGTTTTTTAAAAACTATGAACATATTATAGCACGAGGAAAGGTAATTGCCTGTTATGTGCATAACAGGGAACAAGAAGCCCGCTTTTGTATTTATGCTGAAAATTACAAAACTACTGAGCATATGATTGGTTGTTATGCAGGAAAAACCCCTCTTCATTCCTTAAAGCCTACCTAAACTTCAAGAACAAAAATGAAATATATTGCAGCATACCAGACTTATGGTCGCTATACTTTTTTGTTTTGTTTTAGGTTTAGATCTGTTTTAGGGCCCTATCACCCGGGCATTCAGTCTGGATCCGTCTAACAGTTTTTCAGACAGATCCAGACTGAACCACAATGTATGTCTATGGGCTGGAGGGTGTAAATGAATGATCATTTGTTCACGTACACTTAAATCCATATCTGTTCCTTTTTCCTTTTGTCCAGATCCAGACTGAACCACAATGTATATCTATGGGCGGGAGGGTGTAAATGCATGATCAATTGTTCACATCCACTTAAGTCCATGTCTGTTCCTTTTGTCTGTTCCAGTGACTAACTTAGAACAAGGATGAGGTTCTCTGAAGTCATGAACAGGGAGGCATCTTGGGGAGGAGGAAGGACATCAGTAATAGAAGCGGCCATGTTTCCCTTTAATAAAGGTTTAATTTACAGCAGTGGTTCTTAGCTAGGGTATGTAAAAAACCTGGGTTCACTTTGAGATGTACAAAGGGGTAGCTTCGAAGTTTTAGTAAAATGGTAAGCAATTGATCGTTTAACCCATTGCCTACCGGGCACTTTTACCCCCTTTGTGCTCATGTCAATTTTCAGCTTTCAGTGCTGTTGCACTTTGAATGACAATTGCGAGGTCATGCAACACTGTACCCATATGACATTTTTTTTTTATCATTTTTTTTTTCACAAAAATGGAGCTTTTTTTTTTGGTGATATTTGATCACCTCTGGTTTTTTTTTTTTTTTCTTTCTGTGCTATAAACAAAAAAACGACAATTTTGAAAAAAATATTTTTTACTTTTTGCTATAAAAACATATCCAGTAATAAAATCTAATTTAGGCCAAAATGTATTCTGCTACATGTCTTTGCTAAAAAAAAAAAAAAAAAAAAATCCCAATCTGTGTAAATGAATTTTTTTATGTGAAAGTTATAGCGTCTACAAATGGCGGTATATGTATACTGGAATTTATTTTTTTTTAATACTAATATTGGTGGCAATCAGCGACTTATAGCGGGACTGAGCAGGCATTCTGACATTTGGGGGATACTGTCACTGACATCTCCAGTGACACTAATACAGTGATTAGTGCTAATAAAAAGCACTGATACTGTACTAATGACACTGGGCAGGAAGGGGTTAACATCTGGGGCGATCAAAGGGTTAACTGAATGCTTTACTAGGGAGGCATGCTGTTTTATATTGCTTTGCTTGCTGCAGAGCAATACAAAGCAGCATGCTGGAGCTGATAGGGGACAGATCTATATTGTTTACATACAGACCTCTCTGCTGTCAGTGATAGTCGGCGATAAAGAAAAGATCGCTATACGTACCTATTCTGAAGCCGCTCTGGTCTGGTCTCTAGCGGCGGCTTCTGTGTAGAGAGAGCTGGCAAAAGTTTGGAAATGCCTTGGAGTTTACATCACCCATATTTCTAAAAATGCTCTCTGCCATATTCTAACTTCCCGCCTAGCCTACAGCAAATTGACGGCCGGGCGGAACACTTCTCGTTGTAGCAAGGCGTTGTATGATGTCATGTCAAAAGGAGCTGGTCATGCGACTGCGGGGCCGCACAGTGACGCGATCTGTCACCGGCTGTGTCTGGCCGATGACCTAACATGTGACCACTGTCACCAATCACAGCAGATCACATGTCAATTGTATACAATGGATGGCTTTCTTTATGTTAGCTGTGACTGGTCAAAGCAGTCACATAATACAGACAGGGCCAATCACAGCCCATCTGTATCATGTGATGAGCTTTGCCCAATCACAGATAATCACAATAAAAAACTGAATCCGTTTCATTCAGGAACAATGATTGCAAATATCAATGAAAGACATTGGTATTCGCAATCCTAATGTAATGTGTTAAAACAAAAAAAAAAAAAATACTGATCACTCGCCCATAGTAGTTCAATGTTACTATGGTAACAGTGTATTGCTTTGGTCACAGTGTGTGGAAAAAAAATAGTAAAAAGAAAAAATAATGTAATAAAAAAAATAACAAATTAAAAAAAAATTAATTTATTTTTTTTTTACATACTGTCACCAGTCAGCTTCTCTGATCACCGCCGCACCAGTTATATAATAAGGCATATTGGTGACAATATGTTTTTATTTCTACATTTTCCAACAAATTACAACCTCTAAAAAACTCACTATGCCTCTAAATACCGTGAACTGTTTATTTTCCAAAAATGGGGTGATTTGGGGGGTATTTGTACTATCCTGTCATTTTCGGGCCTCAAGAAATTAGATGGGCCGTCAGTACATCAGAATTGATCAATTGTCAGATACCTTGGTTTGTAGACTCTATAACTTTCCTACAAACTAAATAATATAAATTCATTTGGGGTATTTTCACCAAAGAAATTGAGCAGAATACATTTGACCTAAATTTATAAAGAAATGTTATTTGCAAAATTTTATAACGGAAACGCAGAAACATTTTTTTTTCTTCAAATTTTTTTCTTTTTTTTTTAGCAAAAAATTAAAAACTCAGTGGTGATTAAATACCACCAAAATAAAGCTCTATTTGTACAATAAAAATATCATATGGGTATAGTTTTGCATGACTGCACAATTGTCATTCAAATGCGACAGCGCTGAAAGCTGAAAATTGGCCTGGACAGGAAGGGGATAAAAGTATCCGGTATTGAAGTGGTTAAGGCATTTGGTGCACAAAAAGTAGATTTATATCCTTTGCTGCTGATACCATATATTATACGAGTTTTCGTGCCTGGAGTTCAGCTTTGAGTAATATGAATAATTTATTTTGCAATTGTTTTATGCAGAAATTTTATAGTGAGGAGTTTGTGTTTCAGATCACTTGAGTTTCAATATATTTTGGATTGCCCTGTTTGCTTGTATTGATAGCATTTATTCAAAAGAGTTTTTACAGAAAATGCTTTGAACCGACCTAAACAAAATAGGAAATATCAGTCAATGTGGTTTTCATTTATTGGCAGCAATCCGTTTTTTTTTCACTTAGAATGTCGTCCAGCTAATTTGTTTATTGACCTTCCTTTAAATCATCTGTAGAATTAACCTGTGTATGTACAGTATGAGTGTGAACATGTATAGCCAGGCTTGCAATGCAATCATTTTTGATTTTGAATTCATCATTTTTACTATTATAGGAATCCAAGGATCTTCCAATATGGAAGTGGATGTTAAAGGAGAGAACAGGACTAGCATTTCTGCTGTGCCCCTGTCCAGTACAGTAGAGCGAAATTCTCCATTAAAAGTAGAATCTGAAAAACCTCGTTGCTCTAGCACGCCATGTTCACCAATTCGTAGAACTGTTTCAGGTTATCAGATTCTTCACATGGATTCCAATTACTTGGTTGGCTTTACAACAGGAGAAGAGCTTCTAAAACTAGCTCACAAATGTGCAACTACAGAAGAGAATTCTGGGGAAACTCTACCAACATTTCGTGCCAAGCAACATGACTCGGGACTCTCTCGCTCATCTCGGATATATAAAGCTAAAGGACGACACTATCAGCCATATGAAATTCCTTCAATCAATGGAAGAAGACGTAGACGAATGCCAAGTTCAGGAGATAAGTGCAATAAAGTTATTCCATATGAGTCTTACAAGGCGGCACATGGCCCTTTGCCACTTTGCCTTCTTAAGGGTAAGAGAATGCATTCAAAGTCCTTGGACTACCTCAACCTAGATAAGATGAACATCAAGGAGTCAGCAGATACTGAAGTTTTGCAGTACCAACTTCAGCATCTTACACTTAGAGGTGACCGTGTCTTTGCGAGGAATAACACATGAATCAGAAGTCTACTTTTGTTTGGCACCTGTCTTGTTGCATAGGAAAATGACTTCAGTGCTGCACGTGTAAGGCCTGGTCTCCAATAGTGGCACCTGGGAATGACTTCTCAGTTCAAATCACTTGATCCTAAGCAGCAGAAGATACACCACTTGGTTTGAAAGGCTAGTTCATGTGAATCTGATTTCTAGCCATTTCTAACTCGAAGGAAGAAGACTTTCATCCTAGAACTACTATGGATTACAATTAAATAATAATTTAATTTGTGAATGATTTACATTTATAAGGACTTTATCACTTATAGCTAAAAATGAGTTTCTTGACTATTCCTTTAGATTAAACATGTTGTGTTTGATGAATTTTAGATTAATCAATGGCTGACTCTGGTTTGTAAATAAGTCAGGATTTAGATACTGAACACAGTTGTAAGTAATTGTTTTGTTGCTCATTTTCAGAATGTCTTCAAATGTATATATTAGTTATTAATATATAGTCAGTAATTTGACATTTGATCTCTGGAATCAAATTCAATTTGAATTTGATGGCTTTCTGCTTTATACCCATTTCCCTTTTAAGCCCAGAGCAAGTTACATGTTTACCTTAGTTTTAATATTTAATTTAAATTACAACTGATAATTGAAGAAATTAAGCAATATTTATATTTTTATTTAGTTTGGCAGTGCTTGAACATACTAGCAAAATGTTAAATGCAGTATGTCTCCAATAGCTTTTATGTCAGAAAGTTCCAGTATGGAGTGAATTTATTTAAGGAAAATACAGTTAACACTAAGAAAATTGGCTATATTTCTGTATTCTCTTCTCTCTCCCAGCTGTGGCCTTTACTAGGGCATTGCGCAGATTGTAGTAACCTAATCAGATGATGCCAAAACCATTCAAGCAGAACTAAAATCTGATTGGCTCTGATAGATAACTGTATTTCTGTTGCCCTTTTTACAGTGATGCTTACTGTATTTATAAAAAGTATTCTAGCAAGAATTTTTTATTGCAGTCAACTAAAATGAGCCTAGTCTGTATTTAAACCCCAAATCTGTTTTCAGTAGGTTTAGCATCATGCCTCACTGTAAACCGTTTTATTAAGCAAATCATTTTTTGTAAAGGGGTCGCAAAGTTTTTTACCTGAGGATATTGTCAGTAACAGCACTTCCTGCTGCGAGCTGACAATGCTAAGGCGCTGCCTGGCAATTAGGATCGGCATTGTCACTCTGCCTTGCTGAGTTTTCACTTGGCTATTGGACTGTATATTTGACTGCAAATAGCTATAGTAGTCAGTCAGTATTCGTCAGGTTCAGCAGGGACCAGCCGAGATTCGATCCATCTATGGACAGGCTGATTGTACCCAAGTTGATCCATCAATCGATTTGAGTACAACATTTGATTACTGTCGACTGCTATAGCTGCTAGCAGTAATCATTGTGTTCTGCTGGCCAGGAAGGCTCCCTGCACTCCCATGCCAGCAGAAACAATAGCGCTGTGGGAGGCATTCCCCCATCAACACTGACTATTGATAGGGGAATCAAGGAATTTTCTTATCTTCCACCTATGGTGGAAGGAAAGAAAATCAAGTCATCTCTGGGTTTGTCAGCTTGCACCAGGAAATGCTGGTACTGGCAGATTCTCCAGGTAAGGAACATTGCAACAAATTCACCAAAAATAATTTGCTTAAGAAATCTGTATACAGTGAGACATGATGCCAAACATACCGAAAAATGAATTAAGGGTTTACATACACTGAAAACGGTCACTTCTTCATACGTCCATTGTTTGAAAGTGAAGCAAGGATTCAAATTGGGTCTTATGGGCAACTATTCATTTTCTTGTTCGCACCTTTTTATGTATAAAATCCAATGTTTTTAATTAAAGGTGCATTTATTATGAGGTTGATATTCCAGGCTGGACTAAACGTAGTGTGATGCTAACACTTTGCAATGTGCTATATGGCTACCCAATGCATTGAGCCTGTGAGGATATTAAAGAGTATGTGTGAACTATAGTAATCTATGCCAGCCAATAAGATTTCACCTCTATTGGGTTAGGAAAATGAAAGATGATTTGTTAATTTGTTGTTGTGGGCTACAGCACAAAGTATGCTGTTCTTTGCCTTATTAACCTCATCAAAAAGCAAACAAGCTTGTGCAGCTATACTTTTTATCAGGAAAATGTTGGAACGTGTAGATCTCTGACAACTGTCTTACAAAACGGAAATGAAATGAGTATAGTAACAATTCAGATATTGACAATTCAGTGCCAGATTGGTTGCATCACATTGTGACACATTTGTATGATTTGCTGTACTGAGAGTACAAGTGCATTTGGATGAACCAAATGAAGATGTTGAACAGGCACTGATCAATAAACCAATTATCACAGAAAATATTAGGCTATGTCCCATCTTTTATACTCTGTTTTGTTTTGCCTTTTGAAACCAGTCATTGAATTTTTACAAACTGAAAATGTGGGTTGTCATGAATTGACTATAGGTAGCCAAGGACTTTAAAGTGGATGTAAACCATTACATGTACCCAATGAAGTGACAGGCCTCAGGTGATAGACAGAGCTTAAGCAAATCCTCCTATATATGCTATACCTGTTTATCTGCAGCTCTCTTTCCTCCACAGCTGTTCACAATGCACAGTTGGCACAGCAGTTCTGAGCTCTGAGGCAAGGGGAGAGTATCTGATGTCACAAAGTGCACCGAATAGAGCAAGGTTTTTAGTGTAATCTGAGACCTGAGGGAGGAATGGACCCGCCCTCTACACTGTCTCATAGGAAAACATGCACAGCTAAGGCTGTCAATCACCTGCTGTGTGCTGGAGGGCCATCTCCCAGGGTTTTGTGATGTTTGCATAGACTGTTCGAATTATTATACAGGACTTGACTTGTGCAAATAATAAAAGAGTGACAGACCGTCCAGAAACCACACTGCTTCAGATTGAGACAGGGACACGCTATAGAAGGACATGCTTTGTTTTTGTTTTCATTTCAGAGGTTTATAACCACTTGAAGGTTGACTAAGAATGGTCATCCTTGCTTCACCTTTTAAAGGGTCACTGACCTGAAATAAACATGCAGCTAGTAAACTTGGAATTCCCAGCCTGCATACGTGTTCCATCCCAAGGGGCTTGATAGGCAGTGATAATAGTACTGCAGATTGTATGTTACTGCACATTGTAGTAATGTTTGTTTCACTGCACCTCACTACAACACATAGGTGTGAAGACAGGCTTACACATGTACGTGTGTGTTTGTATATTAATATTTTTGGTAGTTTTATGATAAACTTGCTCTAAATAAATCAAACATGCTTAGACAAGGTTAGGCAAAGTAACAATTTACTTTAATGCCTCCTCAACTCCGCACAAACTCACATTTCCTGCAGACCCCTGCTGCTCCATTCAGTTGATAGAAACAAAGAAAATACTGGTTATGAAGGAGTATGGGACTCCCCTTCCTGTCATCTGATAGCACTGGTTCTTTGTGATTGGCAATTGGCCTAGCATTGTTACATATTGTAAGTCCTCAGCCCTGTGTAAGTTCTGATTTGAGCTACTTGGATCTTACATAGAGCTACTTTTTCTAGCTGCTGGCAGCTGAAGAATGCCTTATGATCTATTTGACCAGTGTTCATAGGAAATCTTTTCATACACATTAATTATGAGCTGGGCTTACCACCGCTGTTAGATCCTTTTCAGTAACAATTTAGCATTTTCAGTGTGTACAGTATATAGAAACAACGGGTATTTCATCCATTTGGAAATATAACTCCAATCAGTGTTTTGCTATTTATTTTACATTGCAGACAAGCATCTCTTTGGGAGATGAGCATTACTCTCTTTATGTTGCTATAGAGGATTCACCTTTGAAATATTACCAGTTGCCCACTAGCATCCCCTCTTTGGTTGAAGTGCTTTATTGACCAGCAACAAGGTTGGGGGGGCTTATGTCCAAAATTGAAAAATCAAAACTTCCATAGCAAAGTGTAATCAGCCTTGGGACACAGAGGGAGCTTTTCTAGATGAGGTAGTTATAAAGCACATTGTACTACCTGTTTTAGGTAGAAATTTTAATTTTAGATAGAGTGAATAACAGGTTCACTAGAAAGGAAAAAAAAAAGTCTAACATTTTCCTATATTACTCACACATCAAAAGTCTTTGTCTGATCTATCGAGCATGAATATCACAGCTGCCAAGTGTTAGCTAGAGATGATGCTATGTGAAATGGCAGGTTAAAAGCTAGTCATTGCTTAATGTTTTATGACACAATACCCTTATCCAAGTTTCCTCTGATCTCAGTGATGTGCACTGAATGGCTGATGTGCTATCATGTCATACTCATAAATACTGCTGCTTGGCACAGTGCTATGAAGACATATAACAGAGGCGTAACTACAACTACAGGGCCCTAATATCTCATAAAACTGCCTTGAATGATATTGTTCAGATGTTTAATAAAATGGGGTATAATTTGTTCTGTTCTGTAATTCAGCTAGACTCTAGAGCTTCACAAACGACAGAACAGAATAAAATGCTGTTTAATTCTTTATATAATTTATTACCAACTGGTGAAAAAGGAAACTTGCATGGAGAAAATGTATAATTCCGTTGCTGACCTTTGCTTCTGAAAATGCTAGTTGGCTGGTTGTCATGTTAATCTAGTGGCTTCAGCATATGCCGAGTCACTGAAAAAAATTTGAAAGAGGAAATGGCCATTAAAGAAACACTCAGGGCTTGCAAAAACTGGAGAATGCAAAATCTGGTGAACAGCTTCCAGGTTTTTTTTTTTTTTTTTTTTTTTGTCAAAGCTTATCTGAACAAGCTGAGGTCGGAAGCTGATTTACTACCATGCACAGCTGCATCAGATTTTGCACTCTCCAGTTTTAGCAAATCAGCCCCACAGTGTCCCCTCTTAAAAAGTTTTAATAGAAATATACCAACACCTTTCCCCATGCCTTTTAAAAACATGATAGTGTTGTCTATTACAACCCAAAAATGTTATATCGCTTACTGTGTTCTTATGAAAATCCAAGGAGCAATTGGCTGCAGTATGTAAATCGTGAATCCAGTTCCTGCTTGCAAGACATTGCATAATCTAATCTGCTGGAAGTTAATGGATTTATGCTTAGACCCCAGTGGAATCTCAATATGATATTACTGGAATATATATACACTACTCAAAAAAAGGAACACTTTGAAAACACATCAGATTTCAGTGGGGAAAAAAATCTCATGCTGGATATCATCTATACTGATATGAACTGGGTACTGTGTTAGGAACATAAGGATGCCACATCGTTTGATGGAAATGAAAATTATCAACCTACAGAGGACTGAATTCAAAGATACCCCAAAAATCAAAGTGAAAAAATTAGGCAGCAGGCTAGTCCATTTTGCTGAAATTTCATTGCAGCAACTGAAAATGGTACTCAGTAGTTTGTATGGCCCCCGTGTGCTTGTATGCATGCCTGACAACACTGGGGCATGCTCCTAATGAGACGACGGATGGTGTCCTGGGGTATTTCCTCCCAGATCTGGACCAGAACATCACTGAGCTCCTGGACAGTCTGAGGTGCAACCTGGCTGTGTCGGATGGACCAATATCCCAGAGATGTTCTATTGGATTTAAGTCAGGTGAGTGTGGGGGCCATTCAATGGTATTAATTCCTTTATCCTCCAGGAACGGGTTGCATACTCTCACCACATGAGGCCGGGCATTGTGCGCCAGGAGGAACCCAGGACCCACTGCACCAACGTAGGGTCTGATAATAGGTCCAGCGATTTCATCCCGATACCTAATGGCAGTCAGGGTGCCATTGTCTAGCCTGTAGAGGTCTGTGCGTCCCTCCATGGCTATGTCTGCCTAGACCATCATTGACCCACCACCACAATGGTCATGCTGAATGATGTTAAAGGCAGTATAATGTTCTCTGCGGCTTCTCCAGACCCTTTCACATCTGTCACATGTGCTTAGGGTGAACCTGCTCTTATTTGTGAAAAGCACAGGGCGCAAGTGGCAGATCTGTCAATTCTGGTGTTCAATGGCAAATGCCAGTTGAGCTCTATGGTGCCGGGCAGTGAGAACAGGGCCCATTAGAGGACGTCGGGCCCTCAGGCCACCCTCATGAAGTCTGTTTCTGATTGGTCAGAGACATTCACACCAGTGGCTTGCTGGGGGTCATTTTGTAGGGCTCTGGCAGTGCTCATCCTGTTCCTCCTTGCACAAAGGGGCAGATACCGGTCCTGCTGATGGGTTAAGGACCTTCTACGGCCCTTTCCAGCTCCCCTAGAGTAACTGCCTGTCTCCTGGAATCTCCTCCATGCTCTTGAGACTATGCTGGGAGACACCGCAAACCTTCTGACAATGGCACACATTGATGTGCTATCCTGGAGGAGTTGGACTGCCTGTGCAACCTCTGTAGGGTCCAGGTATCGCCTCATGCTACCAGTAGTGACACTGGGCCTAGCAAAATGCAAAACTAGTGAAAAACGTACAGAAACGATGAGTAGGGAAAAAAAGTCAGTGGCCTCCACCTGTAAAACCATTCCTGTTTTGGGGTTGTCTCATTGTTGCTCATCTGGATTGTAAGCTCGAAAGAGCAGGGCCCTCGATCCCCTCATGTTTTGCATTGTATTGGTATTGTTCTGTCACATGTTCTGTCTCCCTTTGTAATGTACAGCGCTGAGCGAACTATTGGCGCTTTATAAATACTGTATAATAATAATAATAATCTAGTTTTATTAACACCAAAGCAGCTGAAACTGATTAACACCCCCCTCTGCTACTTAACTGACCAGATCAATATCCCAGGAGGTTAATTGACTTGATGCTATACTCTGATTAAAAAGTGTTCCTTTAATTTTTTTTGAGCAGTGTATATACACTATATTGACAAAAGTATTTGGGACGCCTGCCTTTACACGCACATGAACTTTAATGTCACCCCAGTCTTAGTCCATAGGGTTCATTTTGAGTTGGCCCACCCTTTGCAGCTATAACAGCTTCAGCTCTTCTGGGAAGGCTGTCTACAAGTTTGAGGAGTGTGTCAATTGGAATGTTTGAAAATTCTTCCAGAAGTGCATTTGTGTCAAGTTCCTCAACTCAAAACATCGCTCATCCATGTCTTTATGGACCTTGGTTTGTGCACTGGTGCGCAGTCATGTTGGAACAGGAAGGGGCCATCCACACACTGTTCCCACAAAGTTGGGAACATGAAATTGTCCAAAATGTCTTTGTATGCTGACGCCTTAAGAGTTCCCTTCACTGAAACTAGGGGGCCAAGCCCAACCCCTGAAAAACAACCCCACACCATAATCCCCCCTCCACCAAACCTTACACTTGGCACAATGCTGTCAGGCAAGTACCATTCGTCTGGTAACTACCAATTCCAGACACGTCCATCGGATTGCCAGATAGAGAATTGTGATTCGGCACTCCAGAGAACACGTCTCCATTGCTCTAAAGTCCAGTGGCGGCGTGCTTTACATCACTGCATCCAACGCTTTGCATTGCACTTGGTGATGTAAGGCTTGGATGCAGCTGCTCAGCCATGGAAACCCATTCCTGAAGCTCTTTATGCACGATTGTCGTTCTAATCTGAAGGCCACATGAAGTTTGGAGGTCTTAAGTTATTGACTCCGCAGACAGTTGGCAACTTCTGCGCCTGTGTACTTCAGCATGCGCTGACCCTGCTCTGTCATTTTATGTGGCCTACCACTTCATGGCTGAGTTGCTGCTGTTCCCAGATGCTGTCGCTTTGGTATAATTCCACTAACAGTTGACCGTGGAATATTTAGTAGCAAGGAAATTTCACAGATGGACTTATTGCACAAGTGGCAACCTATCACGGTACCACACTTGAAATCACTGAGCTCCTGAGAGCGACCCATTCTTTCACAAATGTTTGTAGAAGCAGTCTGCATGCCTAAGGTGCTTGAGTTTTTACACCTTTGGCCATGGAGATGATTGGAACAACTGAATCCAATGATTTTGAGGGGTCTCCCAATACTTTTGGCAATATAGTGTATATTCATCTGCCATAAAAATATCACCACTGACCGGTACAGTGAATGTTTAGTATCACGTTACAATTGCACCTGAAAGTGGGTGGGATATATTAGGAAGTAAGTGAAGATGTTGTCCCTGAAGCTGATGAGTTGAAAGCTAAAAAATGGACAAGTGTAAGGATTTGCTCTACTTTCACAAGGGCCAATGTGTAATGACTACAGTACCTTGAAAAAGTATTCATACCCCTTGAAATTTTCCACATTTTGTCATGTTACAACCAAAAATGTAAATGTATTTTATGTGATAGACCAACACAAAGTGGCACATAATTGTGAAGTGAAAGGAAAATGATAAATGGTTTTCAAATTTTTTTACAAATATCTGAAAAGTGTGACATGTATTTATATTCAGCCCCCTTTACTCTGATACCCCCAACTAAAATCTAGTGGAACTAATTGTCTTCAGAAGTCACCTAATTAGTAAATAGAGTCCACCTGTGTGTAATTTAATCTCAGTATAAATACAGCTGTTCTTTGATGTCCTCAGAGGTTTGTTAGAGAACATTAGGGGACAAACAGCATCATGAAGGTGAAGAAACAAACCAGACAGGTCAGGGATAACGTTGTGGAGAAGTTTAAAGCAGGGTAAGATTATAACAAAAAAATCCCAGGCTTTGAACATCTCATGGAGCACTGTTCAATACATCATCCAATAATGGAAAGAGTATTGTACAACTTCAAACCTACCAAGACATAGCCGTCCACCTAAACTGACAGGCCAAGCAAGGAGAGCATTAATCAGAGAAGCAGCCAAGAGGCCCATGGTAACTATGGAGGAGCTGCAGAGATCCACAGCTCAGGTGGGAGAATCTGTCCACAGGAGAAATAGTCATGCACTTCACAAAGCTGACCTTTATGGAAGAGTGGCAAGAAGAAAGCCATTGTTGAAAGAAAGCCATAAGAAGTGCAGTTTACAAGAAACCATGTGGGGACAAAGCAAACGTGGAAGAAGGTGCTCTGGTCAGATGAGGCCAAAACAGAACTTTTTGGCTTAAAAGCAAAACACTGTGTGGCGGAAACTAACACTGCACATCACCCTGAACACACCATCCCTACTGTGAAACGTGGTGGCAGCATAATGTGGTGGAAATGCTTTTCTTCAGCAGGGACAGGGAAGCTGGTCAGAGTTGATAGGAAGATGGTTAGAGCCAAATACAGGGCAATCAAAGAAAAACTGTTAGAGTCTGCAAAAGATTTGAGACTAGTGTGGAGGTTCACCTTCAAGCAGGACAATGACCCTAAACATCCTAAAGTCCACATCTAAATCCAAATGAGAATCTGTGGCAAGACTTGAAAATTGCTGTTCACAGACTATCTCCATCCAGTCTGACAGAGCTTGCGCTATTTTGAAAAGAAAAATGGGCAAAAATGTCACTCTCTAGTACAAAGCTGGTAGAGACATACCCAAAAAGACTTGCAGCTGTAATTACAACGAAATGTGGCTCTACAAAGTATTGACTCGGGGGCTGAATACAAATGCACACCACACTTTTCACATATTTATTTGTAAAAAATGTTGAAAAACATTTATCATTTTCCTTCCACTTCACAATTATGTGCCATTTTGTATTGGTCTATCACATAAAATCCCATACAATAAAATTTTTGGTTGTAACATGACAAAATGTGGAAAATTTCAAGGGGTATGAATACTTTTTCAAGGCACTGTAGATGACTGGGTCAGAGCAACTCCAAAACTGCAGCTCTTGTGGGATGTTCCCAGTCTGTAATGGTCCGGGCCTGCCTAAAGTTGTCCCAAGAAGGAAAACTGACAAATCAGCAACAAGGTACACGTGGGGAGCAAAGACTGGCCTGTGTAGTTAGATCCAATAGAATAGCTTTTGTAGCTCAAATTTTTTAAGCCTTACGGCTGCTTCCAATAGAAAGGTGAACATGTAGTACATAGCAGTTTGTTTCGTATGGCGCTACGTAGCCACAGACTGGTCAGGGTGCCCATGCTGACCCATGACAACAGCCAAAAGAACCTACAATGGACACCTTGGCATCAGACCTTGACGAAGGCGCAATGGAAGGTGGCCTAGTCTGCTGGATTCAAGAATGGTTTGAGGAACGCAACAATGAGTTTGAGGTGTTGACTTGTCCTCCAAATTTTCCAGATCTTAAACCAATCGTGTGATGTGCTGGAAAAACAAATCCGATCCATGAAGACCCCACCTTGCAACTTGCAGGACTTAAAGGATCTGCTACTGATGGCTTCGTGCCACAGCATACCTTCTGAGATCTAGTGAAGTCCATGCCTTGACCCCAGGAACAAGATATTGCACTTTACTACACTACACTTTGGTATATACTCATTGGTTCTCAATGAACTGTGGAGCTAAATTTTGAAAGGTCTTACTGCAAATAGTCAGTGCTCCTAGCTGTTTAGAAATGTATGCCTATCCTCCAGCTTTCAATCTAGGCATTTCTGAATTGTTGCCACATCCAAAGCTTGCATTTGGAGGATTAGTCACCTGTCCATATCACATGAGTAGGGACAGAACAAGTCCGGTGATGTTGACACTTTTCATCCAACTAACCCATTTCAACCCAATTCATCCATTAACACAGTGAAGATATTTTCCTCATGAGAGTTCATGACATTTGATCAAAGATTGAGATTATTTACAGTGGGGTATTTTGTTCTTGAGTTGAATGTGCAATAACACTTGTGAGCCTCTCAAGATAAGCGATAACCTGGGACTTAGGAACAGTTGCACTCTACAACACCTGGAGTTAAACTGCAGCATACAAATAGAATGTGCTCTACACCAGTGTTTTTCAACCGGGGGGTCACAGCAAAATGACATAAAACTACCCGTACCTGCCTGATCTAATGTAGAACAATCCTGTAGGAGTCAGAGAGCACTGCCCACACCTCCACCTGGCTCTCTCCTCCTCACTGCTATGTGTACTCTTGCTGGCAAAACAAAGCTGTGCGGGCTGCCTGCCTGTGTCCTGCCAACCGATTACATCATCAGTTGCTAAGGACAGGTCAGACGGACCCCACAGCTTTCTGTTTTGCCGGCAAGAGCACAGTGAGGCACAGGTGTGGTTGATCTGGCTGTGCAGATCGTGTGTAGAGTGATCAGCGTGCAGCCAGTAGAGTGGGAGAGAAGAGCAAGTTATCCAGAATAAGATGTCACACATTGAAGCAAAGCAGAGAGCGATGGTAATCAACACTTTACTGTCAGGGGGTCAGCTAGATCTCCTAAGTGTACACATAGCAGTGGGGAGAAGGAGAGAACCAGGAGGAGGTGTGGGCGGTGCTCTCTTCCTCCTGTCTGTACACAGGAGTTACAGGATTACCCTCAGATCAGATAGAGAAGTAATCATACCCTGTTGTGTGATGACAGGGATGTGGTGGAATGAGAGGTCTTGTGATAGGAGGGGAATTTGGAGGGGGGGAAGGGAACAGATTTTGTGCTAGAAGGTATGATTTAGGAGGGGTGGTGGGGGGTTACAACCCACATACCACTTAGCTTTGCCTTACAAACTACATTTTAGGGCATGCCAAAAATCACACTTTTTCCCTCACCACACAAATGCCCTGCCTTTTGCAGATGCGGATGGGTGCAATTAATTCTTAAATAATGCATCTAGCAAATATGCATACGTTGGCGCATGCAAAAACTGTGTTTTGGTGTGACATTATTTAACAAATTATGCCAGCACCTTTTTTCGTGTCTTTAACAAACATAGAGCAGCCCATTAACTGTTATGTGCAGGAATACGCAAAAAAGCGAGCACGCTTGGACGCACCTCCTGGTGAATGTCGTTGCACTGGTGTGCCCCAGGACTGTGCATAATTCCAAAGGGTGCCTTGACTGAAAAAAGGTTGGAAAACACTGCTCTACACTGCTTCTTAGCCAGTTAGGCATATCATTGTAGCAATATGTGTGCAGCTGGAACTAGCATTAATGGGTAAAGCTGGTCGTACACATTAAGATTTCCAAGTGCCTCAGCTACAGAAATCACTTGATTTCCCCATCCATTCTAAAAAAGCCATTACGGGTGAATCTCCCCTGCTGGTTCTTGTATTCTGGCAGCTTACACCCAGGACTGTCAAAATACCCAAACAGTGCCTGCATTTGATTGGATGCAGATACTGTTTAGGCAAGAATTTGACCAAAAGGTTGGTGGTTCGGAAAGAGACGCCCACAGAACAAATTTAGCCCAATTTAGCAGCAATCAAAATTTGATCCATGTATAGCCAGCTTTAGTCCACTGAAACAGTAATTTGGTAAGATGAATTATTTGCTGGCTTTTCATATATCTAGGTCACTTAAAGTGGAACTTTAGTAAAAAAAATTAAGTCCTGCTAGATCACTTCAGGCTGGCCCCTTTTGCAGGTATAACTATGCAAAGCATTCAAAATATGTGCCTATATTGTTAAATATCCAGTAATACACTGTATCACCCTGCTCTGCACATGCTCTGGGCTTCAGCAAAATGTCAGTCTCCATCAAGAAGAAACAGGAGCAATCGTGGAAACAATTTGCACACATTAATTTTGGTAGCAGAATTATTAATGTGAAATGTATGTTCCTTGCTAAAGAATATTATTTGTTATGGGTAAAGTTCCCACTTTAAGTGTCAAGATCTTCTCAACAAACTTTGGCTAATGAGCAAATGATACCACTCCTTCAGCAGCTATAGGGTTGTCATCTATATCCTTGCACTGTCACTGAGTGGGTCACTGATCTGGGACAATTATGAAGGACTGCAGATCTGTATATTAGTTCAGGGTTATTAACCTGACAAGTAGTCAAGCGAGAATAACGATGACAGCTTTTAAAAACCTGCCATACTGCTAATATGACAGGTACCCTTAAAATAATAGTTACATTTTAGACACACCTTAGCTCCTTCAATGTGTCCAGGCAAGTTTGCAAATATAATCTTTCACTTTCTTTGTTCTTCTCCCTGTAGGCAGTCCAGGAACACCACCATCTGCTGATCCAAATTTCATGGGTGATGCCTTGAAAAAACTGTGTATTGGGTAAATCAAAGGTATCTTCTGGTATTCTTAAATATGTGCATGCTTCTAGCTCATGGCTACAGTAAATGTGTATATATATGTAATATACTATCTTTTTTACCAGAAACTACATCTTGTGTGGCATAATGTCTTAGGTTCCATTCATGTTATTGTGTTTTAGTAACCCATGCTAATACAACGGTGCATGGCAGTGCCATCTGTTTTTCAATGCCACCCAAAACCACCGCCAGGACACACCTGTGTTGCAGCTGACTACAAAGCATAGTAATGCACTACATTGTGTCGGGATGTACTATGTCAACATAAAAAAACATAGTGGTGCATTTGTCAGCCTATTTAAATGCTTTTTCCCTGGTGTAAACAGACTCTGTCTGTAAGCCCCATTAAATATGAGAGGAGAAATGAAAAAAATTGTATATAATGTTAAAATTACTTTCCTTTCAAACAGTCAAACATGCAGCTGAAATACATGTGAACAGTTTTAGCTGCTAAAATATTTGCAATTCAATTCGGCCATCTTTAATATGCTGCCACGTATGTAGAGGGTGACCTACATGTTTGCAGTTTCTTTCCTATGATCCTGCTCTTCTACCAGCATTCTTAATGGAACAATTTTCTGTCTAGCCTCCAGTATCCAAAGGCAGTCTTTCGCAATCTTTACTTCAGAGGAACCTTGGAAATTATTTACAGGTCCCGGGAAACCCCTGCTAATAATGGAAAGATTGCCCCTCCTACAGTAGTGGTCAGAATACAATCTCTACAGACAGCTAAAGAAATAATTGACTTCATACAGCTGGCTCTGCCAAGTGTTGATTCCAGAATTATGTAGGCACCACCAGATGGGAGATCAATCAGCCACAGCTCAAGGAACCCCTAGCAACTTATTGAGGAGCCCTAGTTGAGAATAATTGTCCTAAGGTGACATCACTGTGCATAGCAGTGGAGCCTCCTTGGTAGTGTCAGTTGCTTCAACTTTCAAACTGGTTTATTTGCCCAGGACTATGTAGACTTTAACTACATTAACTTTCTACATGGTATGTCAGGAAGGTAGGTTGTGAAAATGTTTGATGTCATTTACATTGATTTCAAGTGTCATTGTAGTAACACACAAGTGGGATGGAATCATGCATGACCAGAGTAGACCTTATTGGAAGGACTGAAGTGCAGTGTATGTTTTCATTATGTTCTTCTACAACATGATGTTTCCTGCTAAATATTAACATACACAGTTCAGCTCAGAACTGCGTAAAGTCCTGACCCAACGTTGAAATATACCAAGTTGAGAGGGGGCATCCTGCTATAGAAACAGAACTGAAATCATGTGTGCAGCAGGGGTAGGCAACCTTTTAAGTACAGTGTGCTGAAAAATGTTTTCAAAGACATTTTTAAAACAAAACACATCAACTTCACACTCTCAAATTCATTACGAAAAGCAATTTTTATAAAGTAAATGTACACTACTTGAGTAATAGTGAGCCATTAACACCCTGCACTTTCACACCTCAAATCAGTCCCAATTTCTGAAACTTCACACTTTAGATCAGTCTTTCTCAACTAGGGTGCCTTGGCAAAATGTCTAAAAATTGCCCAAAACATGTATACAAGCCAGCGGGTGGAACAAGCCTGTCTTTTAGTTACACAAAACTACAGGTTTTCATTGTGCACCACTATGAACATCTAGCATCCTGACAACCAATGACATCATTAGTTAATAAGGAAGATGTCAGCTGCCCGCACAGCATCCTAGTTTGACCCTTTCCATCAGTTCTGGGGTCACATTAGCTCAGTGATGGAGAAAAACTGAGAAAGAAGAGAAACACGGAAATACTAGTCAGTACCAGTGTGCAAAAGTGTATTTGCTTTGGAAGAATAAGTCACCTCTAATGTTGGGTGTCCTACATGTGTGGATGTTGCTTTGTTATATAAAAATATTAGAATAGTTTTTAAAATTTTAGAATGGGGTGCCCTTTTAAAATTATGTACAGCCTGGAGGCACCCCATTTTAGAATGGGGTGCCTCAAGACTGTCCATAATTTTAAAGGGTGCCTTAAGACTGTCCATAATTTTAAAGGGTGCCTCAGGACTGTCCATAATTTTAAAGGGTGCCTCGGGACTGTCCATAATTTTAAAGGGTGCCTTGACTGAAAAAAGGTTGAGAAACACTGCTTTAGATCACTGTACCCCGGAATAAGTAACGCAAAAGTTCAGGGGTTGGGAATAGGTGATGCAGAGGTCGTAGTAGTGGATGGTGCAGAGCTGAGGGGTCAGTAGTAAGTGACACATACATATACACACACACAAATATATGTATATATACATTATTATTAATAATAATAATTTTTTTTTTTTTTGCAAAATTCCCAGAAGCTCAACAGTAATGCAGTAATTCCACAAAATGTCACCTGATTGTGGTTTACGTAATCACAGTGAAATCCCTTTCTGAGATTAGTAGTGGCAACCAAAACAAGTCATCTTCCTCCACATGGTGAGTGGGGCTAATAGGACTGTGATTGGCTTAGCAGTGACCAATCACAGTCCTCCTCCTCCTGGAAAGAGAGACTACCCCCCTAGCATACCTGCACCCAGTCTTTTCCCCAGCACAAGAGCTAACAATCGCTGTTCCAATCACTGACACTTCCCTGCTTGCTCTGCTGATGGGAAGAAAGTCATGTGCCGGCAAAAGAGGCTTCGCATGCCACGTGTGGCAGCCTTGCCAGGGGTTGGCTTCCCCTGGTCTACAGTATAACTTCTATTAGTTTGTCTCATATCTGATTTCCGATCAGGACTAAACTCTCCTACATGAGATTGTGACAGATTTGTTTTTTTGGAGAACCAGAAGTTGAAAGGACAATCAACTGGTCTACAGGCAGCTTCTTTAAAACTAGATGCTGATGTACTGTATGTATAGAAGATGTAACAGTGGGAGCTATGTCCAGACAAGACTTCTTTTCTCTTCAAGAAAAGCCATCATCTATATTGAAAACAAATATAGATATATAAATGAAAAGATGAAGAGAATCCCTTTTCAATCTTGCAGCACACATAATACTTCATGAAAACTACGAGTAAATGGTTAAGTTTGAAGCAAAAAACTGGTATCTACTTAAACACCATCTCAGTGTACAGCCGAGATTATTTCTAGAAACATCTCTTTCAAGTAAGACCTTGCAGCAAGAGACTGCTTAATTAATAACATTATGTATGGTATTGAGGACTGCAAAGGAATGAGTACGCAGAAATTAGAATAAAATGACTGCTGCCTTGGTAAAATGCCATGCAATTTCTCAAATGCAGATGACACTGAGGCCAAGCTTTATAAACGATGGGTTTTCATTTCATCAGGAAAGAGCTGGAAAGTAGGTCACAATGTGCAGAGTTTTTTCTTAACAGCCTGTTCTGATGTGCTGTACTGCACTCTGTCACCGTCCTTGAAATAGGCATATGGCATGAGGAATTATTGTTTTTACAGGGAAATAAATAACTTTTTATTGAAAAGTTCACCTCTGTGAAAAGATAATGTGGTGCAGAGCAAAAGGAACATGATAACGTTTTTCATCAATTTCTAAAAATACTCTTCTGCTTGGAAATTAAAATCTCCAAGCAACACCATCCTGGGTCATGTCACAATGGCCTTGTTCAATAAAGAGCTTCTATTTCTAAATGAAACTCAGAGCGGCCAATCAGAAATCTGTAGTCCAACAAGTACAATATGGATTCTTATTGATGGCTATCCGTTATTGCCTTTTTATAAGCACCTTGAAACAAAAACTTTTTGCTAATAAAACCAAGGGGAGTGTTGTAACATTCCAAGTCAATAGGCTATAAGTCCCTGTAGTGGAAACTTGATGCATGGTCATATTGCAGAGTAAGATTACTACTATAAGTAGAATGTCATTATTGGTAATAAGTGTGCCTTTCAACGATCGCAGCATTTTATGAAAACAAAAAATCTTGATTTGTAGTAAATTCTTACTAATACAGAGGAACAAGTATGGTCAGTAGTGGCAGTCCATATATATTGCTTAGCATATGTTAAATTTTACAAATCATTTTTTTCCACACTGTTAGGGCCCTATTCATACAGAGATTAAAAAAGGAGGTGATTGGCATGCATTCTTCCCGCTCAATAAACGCACCCATATCACTGGGCTGGAAAAAGTATACCAAGCGTAATGGCTTACTACACATTTATCATGTGTGGCAATGTGTCAAAACAGTTTTTATTGCAGCATTTTCTTTTTTTTTTCTTAAGCTGAACTCCAGCCAGATTTAACATGGACACAATCATGTAGCTCTGTATTCACTAATACAACATTAAATCATTAAATTTATATACAACCCCAATTCCAAAAACGTTTGGACACTGTGTAAAATCTACATAAAACAGAATGCAATGATTTACATATCTCACAAACCTATATTTTATTCACAACAGAAAATAGAAAACATATCAAATGTTTAAACTGAGAAGATGTACCATTTTAAGAAACAAATAAGGTGATTTTGAAATTGATGGCAGCAAAACATCTCAAAAAAGTTGGGACAGGGCAACAAAAAGTTAACAAGGTAAGTGGTACTAACAAAGAAGAGCTAAAATAACATTTTTGCAACCAATTAGGTTAATTGGCAACAGGTCAGTAACATTATTTTGTAAAAAAAGAGCATCGTAGAGAGTCAGAGTGTCTCAGAAGTAAAGATCTGCAGAGGTACACCAATCTGAAAAGCTGCCTCTGAAAATTGTTGAACAATTTCAGAATAATCTTCCTCAATGTAAAATTGCAGAGACTTTAAATATATCATCATCCACAATACATAATATCAAAAGATTATGAGAATCTGGAGAAATCTCCAAGGGACAAGGATGAAACACGATATTGAATACCCTTGATCTTTGGGCCCTCAGACAGCATTGCATTAAAAAACAGGCATGATACTGTGATGTACATCACTACATGGGCTCAGGAATACTTAAAAAAAAAAACACCATCTGTGAACACAGTTCATCCTGTCATCCAAAAATGCAAGTTAAAGCTTGTCATCCAAAAATGCAAGGTAAAGTTCTATCATGCAAAGAAGTCATATCTGAACATGATCCAGAAATGCCACTGTCTTCTTTGGGCCAAAATTCATTTAAAATGGTCTGTTGCAAGTGGAAAGCTGTGTCCACTGGACTAAAGAGGAGAAGGACCTTCCTGCTTGTTATCAGTGCTCAGTTCAAAAGCCTGCATCTCTGATGGTATGGGGGTGCTTTAGTGTGTATGGAATGGACAGCTTGCACATCTGGAAATGCACCTTCAATGCTGAAAGATATATCCAGATTTTAGAGCAGCATATGCTCCCTTCCAGATGACATCTTTATCAGGGAAGACCTTGCTGTTTTCAGCAGGACAAAGCTAAACTGCATCTATGATAACAGCATGGCTTAGTAGCAGAAGAGTCCGTTTCATTAACCGGCCCGCCTGCAGTTCAGACCTTTCACCAACTGAAAATACTTGGTGCATCTTGGAACCAAAAATACAGCAAAGAAGACCCAGGACTGTTGAGCAGTTAAAATCCTATCTTAGGCAAAAAGTGGACAACATTAATTTCCCAAAACTCCAGCAACTGGTCCCATCAGTTCCCATATGTTTACAGAGTTTTTTTTTTAAAAGAAGGGCACCCCCCCCCCCCCCCCCCGTGCTACACCATGGTAAACATGGCTCTGTCCCAACTTTTTTGAGACATGTTGCTACCATCAAGATTGCTTTATTTTTTTTCGTAAAATGGTAGATTTTCTCAGTTTAAACATTAGATATATTTTCTATTGTGAATACAATATGCGTTTATGAGAATTGCAAATCTTTGCATTCTGTGTTTATATAGACTTTACACAGCGTCCAACTTTTTTGGAATTGGTTAATTGGTCAATGTAATTTAACCCTCCCATATGACCAACCCCATTTCTAAAACTAATCCTGATTGGGTAACACGTATTAGAGGGGCAAGTGTCCAGGCAAGGATTTTGACATGTTTGTTTGGTTAAATAAAGATTCTTGATGAAAGTGAAGTCACCGTTGTGCGGCCTTCTTCTTTTGCACACAGTTTCAATATGCTTTTTTCTGTGCATTCAGCTGGTGGCCTGACAGCTGATGTTTTTTTTTTTGTGCTGCTAAGAGCAAAAAAAAAATCAGTGCTATCAATTTCAATCGCTGATAAATTAGTAATTGTGTTCTTTAGTCAGTGAGTGATTTATTCTGGAAGAGCTTTCAGCTGGCTGCAAAATCACAGCTTGCAATCACTGCTCTTATTCTAATGTAGTTGTTAAAGTAAATGCCATGGCAGTGATTTGTAGATGGAAAGACCTGAACTGTAGCCAGATACAGGAGCATTACCATCTTGACCACAAAGATCCATAGTAAAATTTGTCTTTAGCTTCTACATCATTTTGTAATAAAAATGTCAGATTGACTTTGCTATTCATACAATGGAGAGCATTAAGTAGCTCCAAGAGTACAGGTGAAGGTACCTGCATACATATGCACGCAGCCTGGAGGAATTTTGTGTCAGAATAGTATAAAGGCAATAAAAACTATGAATAAAAAAATGAAATATTTGTGTTTTTTGTAAGTGACAATTTTAGATTAATATGAAGAATGATGTACACAGTACCAAAACATTCTAATTTTCAGTAACAGTCTCAGGCTCCGAAAATGTGTCCTTGCATTCCCAAACTACATAAATGTCCCATATGATGTGCACAGTACCAAAAGATTAAAATTTTTAGTAACAGTCTCAGGCTCTGAAAATGTGTCTTTGCATTCCCAAGCTACCTAAATGTCCCATATAATTTTTGACATGCTTCATTCAATATGTGTCATAAGTTCTCAATCACTTGTACATTATACAGTGGATATAAAAAGTCTACACACCCCTGTTAAAATGTCAGGTTTCTGTGATGTAAAAAAATGAGACAAAGATAAATAATTTCAGAAGTTTTTCTACCTCTAGCGTGACCTATAAACTGTACAACTCAATTGAAAAACAAACTGAAATCTTTTAGGGTGGGGAGTAAACATTAAAAAAATAAAATAATGTGGTTGCATAAATGTGCATACCCTCTTATAACTGGGGATGTAGCTGTGTTCAGAATTTAGCAATCGCATTCAAAATCATGTTAAATAGGAGTCAGTACACACCTGTCATCATTTAAAGTGCCTCTGATTAACCCCAAATAAAGTTCAGCTGTTCTATTAGGTCTTTCCTGACATTTTCTTAGTTGCATCCTACAGCAAAAGCCATGGTCTGCAGAGAGCTTCCAAAGTATAAGAGGGATCTCATTGTTAACCCTTTCATGCCTAAAGGGTAAAACAAATCTTAAAGCCTAAGTAAAATTTTACAACTTTGACATGTGTTAGTAAAACCATAGATATCATCAAAAACTAGTTTGTACATCCAGGTGAATTATACCTTGTTTTGTTTCAGGACAAATTGGGCTTTCATTTGGTGGTAAATGGTAATGGATATCTCCTGATTTTTTTTTATTATCAAAGGAAAACTGGCCCAAAATAGTAAAAAAAATAATTTTCTTTAAATTTAGCTGTGTGTTTCTTGTTACAACCATAACCTACCACCAAAGAACAGCCCAAAATAAATTCTCCAGCTCTTGATGGTCACAGCGATACCATATATTTGTATGTTATTTATTGTTTGTATCTGTACTACAACCCAGAAACAATAGCGCGCATTTTGTTTTTTTACCTAAAACACACTGACACTAACTGACACCAATTTCCTGACCTGACCCTGACCTTGACCAAAACACTAACCGTGGCACTGAACTAGATCAAACCTTGATCTAGATATTTTTTCTTTATTTTTTAGTTTAATTTTTAATATTTATTTCTTCTTTTTTTTTTTTTACAAACAGTTGTTTTTTTTTTATCTCTCTGCAAGGAGAGATTCCTACATTTAGAGAGAAAAAAAAAAACAAGGGGGCGGGCTTCACAGTGACTGTGTGGCATGCTCCCAGAACAGGTACTCAAATTTGCGGCTCCACGGAAAAAAAGCCCAGTTCTGTGAGGCCACATATTTGTGTGACGTCGGCGTCAAGGGTTTAAAAGGTATCAGTCAGGAGAAGGGTACAAAAGAATTTCCAAGGCATTAGATATACCATGGAACACAGTGAAAACAGTCTTCATTAAGTAGAGAAAATATGGCACAACAAAACTGGACTTCCCTCCAAAATTGATGAAAAGACGAGAAGAAAACTGGTCTGGGTGGCTGCTAAGAGGCCTACAGCAACATTAAAGGAGCTGCAGGAATATCTGGCAAGTACTGGCTGTGTGGTACATGTGACAACAATCTCCCGTATTCTTCATATGTCTGGGGTATGGGGTAGAGTGGCAAGACGGAAGCTTTTTATTATGAAGAAAAACATCCAAGCCAGGCTAAATTTTGCAAAAACACATCTAAAGTCTCCCAAAACCACATGGGAAAATGTGTTATGAACATCATACCCACAGTGAAGCATGGTGCTGGCAGCATCATGCTTTGGGGCTGTTTTTTTCAGCTGGAACTGGGGCCTTAGTCGAGGTAGAGGGAATTATGAACAGTTCCAAATACCAGTCAATATTGGCACAAAACCTTCAGGCTTCTGCTAGAAAGCTGAACATGAAGAGGAACTTCATCTTTCAGCATGACAACGACCCAAAGCATACATCTAAATCAGCAAAGGAATGGCTTCACCAGAAGAGGATTAAAGTTTTGGAATGGCCCAGCCAGAGCCCAGACCTGAATCAGATCGAAAATGTGTGGGGTGATCTGAAGAGGGCTGTGCACAGGAGATGCCCTCTCAATCTGACAGATTTGGAGTGTTCTTGCAAGAAAGAGAAATGCCAAGTCAAGATGTGCCATGCTGATAGATTCATACCAAAAAAGACAGAGTGCTGGAATCAAATCAAAAGGTGCTTCAACAAAGTATTAGTTTAAGGGTGTACATACTTATGCAACCATATTATTTTAGTTTTTTATTTTTACTTCCCTCCACCTAAAAGACTTCAGTTTGTTGTTCAACTGAGTTGTACAGTTTATAGGTCACATTAAAGATGGAAAAAGTTCTGGGGGGCGCTCGTGACCAGCTTCTTGAATGGCTGCATTGTGGGCCTGCTCCTTGGCCGCCGGACACATCGGCCAATTTTTGGCCCTCAGGGGGGTCATCTGCCTTCCCTCCAGCCCCTCCTAGCCCACTGTCCTACAGTGCCCAGATGGGCAAGAAATCAGTGGCCGCCCGCACCTCCAGCGACCGGTGGGCTGCTCCGGAATTTGCGGCCTACCCGCAAGGATCTCCTTGAGAAAAAGTCCAGGAAGTGGCAAAACGCGTCGGGACACGGGACGTCTGACGCACCCATGCTGAACCGGAAGTGCGATTGCAGCCATTTTGAAAGTGAGAACATGTGGCTGTTTCCATGCTAATACAAACATTTGAGCTGTCTCTGTCATTGGGAGCTGTTATCTCCAGATCTTAATGTAAGTTGCTAAATAAATGTTATATAATCTTTACACCATCATCTCTAAATCCCTGATTTATTCCATGAGGAGAATGGAGGAGAAACTACAGGAATAATTTGGACCGGGGAGAATGTTTTCATCCTTTATGTGAGAAATGCCCTTTTGTTACTGATATAGGGTAGAAGAAACTCTGGATACATCACAGTGACTAAAGGAAAGAAAAGACATTTATTTTGGAGGAAGAAAAGACTTTATTATATGGAGACTGATTTTTAATATAATTTTCTTTGGGAATTTATTGTGATTGAGGAAATTTGGAACACTTATGATTTGGGTATGTTCATTTATGAGAAAAGGTTTATGTTCATGTTAGCTTTCAAGGATGAAAGTGTTTGACTTTTCTTTTTGGGTGTAGTAATTATTGGTATAGGGAGTTTGGTGCTGACATATTTATTTATGTTATACAGCTGGTGGCGGTTCGGAAGCGGGATCACCGACTTTTGGAGCTTCATTCTCTACTGGCCTCTGCGGATGCTCGTTGGAAGTCATTTCCATCACCGGCCCATAAACATGCACCGGACGCTCTGGCGGCAGAGTTGGACCTACTTACCTCTTCAAAGGCGGAATGGGCCCTGTGTTAGACCAAACACGAATTTTATTCCTGTGCTAATAAGCCGGGTCCAATGTTGGCCAGGAAACTCAATTCTGTGGGGAAACCCCATAAATCGATCCGATTGTGACTTCCCACGGGTGGCTGTAATTCTAATCCCCAGCAGATTGTCTCCCGTTTTGCAGACTTCCTTTCGTGCCTTTACGCTAAACCAGATCCGTAGTCTGGTCCGCAGGGACCAAGTAGGTTTCGTCCCTGGGAGACAGGCGGGTGATAACGTTGGTAAGGTGGTCCATCTTATACATTTTCTACAACAGCGGAAAATCCCGGGATTCTTACTGTCCTTAGACATATATAAAGCCTTTGATTCTCTATCCTGGGAATATCTGCTGTTTGTGCTGTCTCGTTGGGGTTTTGGGGACTCTATTCTTTCTTGGATTCAAGCCTTGTATTCTTCCCCTTCGGCTTCTGTTAAATACGCTGGGTATTTCTCAGATCCCTTTCCTATTTGGTGAGGGACGAGAGAGGGCTGCCTCCTGTCCCCGGCGCTCTGTGTCCTGGCGCTTGAGCCGCTGGCTTTAGCGCTTCGGACTGATTGTAATGTATCAGGGGTTCCATACGCGGGACAGGAGTTCAAGTTGAGCCTTTTTGTGGACGATGTCCTCTTGACTCTCACTAATCCCCTGACGACGCTTCCAAATTTGCAACAGGTTCTTGAGCGCTGCTCCTTGATTTCGGGTCTCCGTATTAATTTGGAGAAGACTGTCGCTCTCAATATTACTTTGGCCTCAGATTTGGTTTCGCGCCTACAGTCCCACTTCCCTTACAAATGGGCTTCCTCTTCTCTTGAAAACCTAGGCATTCGCTTGACCTCCACCTATGATTCATTGTTTTCTGCATATTATTATCCATTGCTTTGCTCTGTGTCCTCTCTTATGCATTCTTGGCAATTTCCGCACCTGTCTTGGATAGGACGGGTTAATTCAGTGAAAATGACCATCTTGCCGAAATTGTTATACTATTTTTGCACCCTCCCAGTGCGGGTTCCTCCTCATTTTCTTCGGTTGATTCAGGCGAAGATTATGCATTTTATTTAGGCCGATAAGCGCCCCAGAGTCTCAAAAAATACGCTTTTTGTTCATAGACTCCGGGGTGGTCTTGGGGTGCCTAATGTAACTAAGACGAGCCATATTGCCCCGCTGTCTATGTTGCACGCTTCCTCAGACGTTCCTCTCTGGGTCCTGCTGGAAATACCTAATTGTGCCTCTATTGTGACATTGATGCTTCTATGGCTTCGCCCTGCGCCCTATGGCACTGAGTCCGATTTTGCTCCATGTCTTACAAGTGTGGGACTCGGTACGTTACTCCAGGGGCCTGATGTCACCTTTCTTGCCTTTGCTTCCAGTTACTAACACCCCTCTCTTCCCACTGGGTTTAGATGAACCAAGGGTGTTTTCTTGGTGGGTGACCAATGGTTTTCACAGGTGCAACACTTGTTAACTTCTCGGTCCTTCCCTACCTGGAATTCTCTTCGGGAGTCACGGGATGTCCCTCCAGCGGAATTTTTTCGTTACCTTCAATTGTGGCATTGGCTGATCTCACTGCAGGGCACTTCTGTTTTCCCATACCAGAAATCTGCCTTTGAACTGCTTTGCCAACAGCATCTGGGCGCCCCGGGCTTTATTTCCCTTCTTTATGCAGCTTTGAACAGACGCACAACACATACTTCTCTTTCATATGTTGTTCAGTGGGAGCGCGACCTGGGCGCAGTTGTGGATCTGGAGTACTGGAATAGGGCCTGGTCGCTTAAAGCTAAATGTTCATTTAATACTACCATGCTGGAGGTGGCGTACAAAGTATTTTTTCGTTGGTATTGGGTTCCTGCTCGCTTGGCCCAGGCGAACCCTGCCTGCAGTGATTGATGCTTTCAGGGTTGTGGCCATCATGGTGATGTATTGCATATCTGGTGGTCATGCCCGAGACTGTTTCATTTTTTGTCTTGTGTGTTTGGCCTCCTTTTCACCTTGTTCCATCTCTCCATACGCCTGGATGGTCGGTAAACTTTGCTTCATTTTCCCATACCGGGCCTCTTAGCTCATCAGCAGAAGTTGGCTTCCTATTTGTTTTTGTCGGCCACTAGAACAATTGCTCAGGCCTGGAAGAGCCTGTTTGTCCCTCTTCAGGTGGTGTGGGACCCTATGACCACTATGATGCTCAATGAACAGATGTCAAGTATCTGCAATGACTCCCAACGTAAATTCTTGAAAATATGGGAGCCGTGGTTGCAATATGCCTTCCCCATGCTCCCCCCAGCTAGTCTGGGGATGTAATGTTGTTCGGTATTGATGTTCTCGAACCCCTGCTCTTGGTTTTGTTATCTTTTTTCTATTGTATTCCTCTTTCTTTTTCTTTTTTTTGTTTGTTTTTGGTGTGGCAGTGGATAGCTGCCTTTAGTTTGAGTTACTGTCCATGTAATACTAATGTTTTTGCCATTTAAGTGCCATTGATAGCCCCTGCATGGGCGCACCTTTTGCTCTGTTGATGTTAGAGCACTGTTTTTTCTAATTTTTTATGTGCAATTGATAGCCCCTGCGTGGGCATGATTTGTTGCTCCTTTGTTAAACTGTTTAAAATTTAATGAAAACCATTGAAATATAAAAGATGGAAAAAGTTCTGAAATTATTTATATTTGTCTCATTTTTTTCCATCACAGAAACCTTACATTTTAACGGGTGTGTAGACTTTTTATATCCAGTGTAGTTATGAAAGAACAGTATGTAGAATGCAGAAAAGATACATATATTGTAGACCAGTTTGTGATAATTTTCAGGTCTTAGAGAACCCCTGCTTAAATTAATTCTTCAGGGATCAATGGGAAGAATGTCACTTACATTGGTGGTCACTGGAGAGAATGCCCCTTTGCAAACAGCTAAAAAGATAATTGGTATCATGTTGCTGGCTCAAGTGGTATTGGACCCAGAACTATGCAGGTATCAGATGGGAGGTCAAAAGCTACAGTTCAACGAACCACTAGCAACTTCTGGAGTAACCCTGGGGTTCCATGAAATTAGTTGAGAATGGCTGTTGTAGACTAATAAACATGTCATTATTGGATTAATACATTGCTGTTCTGCAAGACATGGTGACAAGCATAAATACTTATCAGCAATGTGTCAGTGAAATGTTTAATTGTTGGCAACTAAAGCTGGCTTTACACTAGTAGAATTTTATTTGACATTTTTCATTGTAAGAACATTCTTTAGATGTTCCAATCATAAGTGTAGTCAGATTGATGTTCATTTTTGAATTTTGAAGGAGCAAGATGTAAAATTTGAAGGAGGAAGATGGAATTTTTCTTTTAACAAATGCATTTCTAATAGTGGTTTTCATTGGGAAAATTACGATCATTCAAAATTGATGACTAAAATCATACAAAGTACTTTCAAATGACATTCGTCCAATCATTGAATTTACACAGAAGATTAGTGTAGGTTAGTGGTCTCCAAACTGTGGCCCAAGGGCCGGATGTTGCCCTTTGCTTGCTTTAATCAGGCCATTGGGACAGTATTCCTCCCACTGATACAAAGCACTATTCCTTCTACACCAACAATGAGACATAATTCCTGTCACTGACACCAAAAATAGGGCACTATTCCTATCAATGACCCAACAATGGGGCACTATTCTTCCTGACACCAATAATGGAACACTATTCCTCCTACTGACACCAACTGCAGGGCCTTATTCTTTCCACAGGATGATGGGGCACTATTCTTTGCTCTAATACCAACAATGAGGCACTATTTCTGCCACTGACACCAACAATGAGGCACTATTTCTGCCACTGACACCAATAACGAGGCACTATTTCTTCCTCTAATACCAACAATGAGGCACTATTCCTCCCACTAATACTAATGATGGGGCATTCTTTACTCCCATTGACACCAGGGCATTTTCTACTCACACTGACCACAGTTCAATCTGAAGGACAAGTAAACTGGCCCTTTGTTCTGGATGTTTGGAGGCCCCTGGTGTAGTGAATACACAGCTTTAAATATTCATAAAATGCTACAGCACCTATTTATCAATTATCTTGTATGGTTCTGATTGCTCAAAACTGCTTAGTTGATGAAAGTAAAATCAGGCTTGCTGCTAGAGGTTGTTGCACTTTTCATATCATCACTTCTATAAGCACTTGTTTATTATGTAAGATGGTTTACAAACAAGGACAAATAGATGAAAATATTTCAGATAAATTTAATGCAAGATAAACAAGCAGAAATTATTTTTTTAAGATGAGAACATCATCCACTCACTCAGGCACCCTTGTCTTTTCATATTAAACTGTGCTAATCAGAGGTGATAGTTATTATACATTCAATGAAAGAGAAAGTGAGAAACACAGAAGGTATCATCACACTTAAATGTTGTTGGCATTTTTTTTTTGGTAATGGTAACAACTTTATATGCTCATACCCCAGCAGAAATACATCAAAGGTATAACTTGCTTCACAGATGCTCTTAAAATGTACAGACTGTACACTAGTGTCAGGAGGCCAGTGCAGGTAGTCATTTTCTGCACAGACCTGCAAACAGTTTAAATTATCAAGTAACATGGTAAGGTTGATTTACCAAAGGAATCAAGTAAGTTCAGTTTGCAAGTGAATTTTTATCTAGTTTAGTGAATGAGGTGAAGCTGTGCTGACTTCAATCATTAAATCATGTTTTCACTTCATTTACTAAATGCCTTCATCCAAATTTGATTAACAACCCTCTGGACTTAGTTCCTCTCCTTTGGCCTTGGAATGTTGTTTTTGTTACTTTTGTCATGCCCCCCTCAACTTCAAACTTTGCAGTGTTATCTTTGGGGCCAACCTTAAAGTGTTACTAAACCCACAACAGTAAAATCAGCCTGTAAAATCAGCTTGCTTGTTATACTTACTGTGGAACCTAAGGGGTTAATCCTCTACATTGTGTAAAAAGGCTGTTTGATTCTGACTCATCTGCTCCTCCTCTTGTTCAAATGTCCAAGTCTTATCTCTTGATAAGACAGACTGAACCATAGCCATTCTGCACATGCTCAGTTTAGTGTGTACTGCTAGAGAGGTTGTTTTTTTTTATTCGGAGAGTGCATGTAATCAGTACATGGCCAATCAGCACTGTCCAGACAGATGTCAGGGGTTCTGCATCCTCCTAGAGCAGAAAGAAAACTTCTCCTACAAGCTTTAACCAGTGCTCTGTTGAACACTGATAGAAGTCACAAGAATGCTCTAACTGCTGATGAGGAAAGGTATTTAGCAGTTAATTTTTACTAAAATAATTGCACTTCCATGTTCTGTGTACTGTGGGAGACCAGATATAGTGAATGCAGGGTCCTGGGTTTAGTCACACTTTAAACAGCAGTTTAATGGTAAACGGTAAAGGGCACATTCAAGCTTTGAATACAAAAGCCCTTCCCATGCAATACAAAATGGCAAGAGGCCAATGCAGACTTGCAAACAGCTTCAGCTGAAACATTGGACAGTAATTTAAAAGCCTGGCTATGGATGGGATCTGGTTCCTATGAATGCCCTTTCTAAGATGGCATTACAGCTGACCAAATAAATTATATAGAGGCTGGCATAAATAGTTCAATGTCAGTGTTCATTGATGATACCAAGATATGTAATGCAATACCATTGACAAAGGATATCATACATTTACAAGAAGACCTTGATAAAAGAAAGGGGTGGGCAGCTACAAGAGTGGTAGCTATGTGGCAGATGAGGTTTTATATTGGAAAATGTGAAGTTATACTCTTGGGAGCTAAAAATATGTATGCAAGATACCCATTAGGGGGATGCTGTTGGGGAATCAAGGATGATAAAGGACTCTGTGGTCCTTGTGGACCATATACTACAATGTCAGGCAGCAGAAAGCAAGACTAGCAGACTACTGTTATTCTATGAAAAAAAAATATTCAAGAGAAAACACTATAATTTTATCCCTTTACAAAACACTGGATTGGCCACACCTCGTGCATGCTGTTCAATGTTGGTGATCAATTCTCAGGAAGGAACTGGAGTTCAGAGAAGGGTAAAAATTAATAAGAGTGCTGGATGATCTCAGTTATGAAAAACAACTACAAAAAACAAACATCTTTTTTATGGAAAGCTGACATTTAAATGTTACTAAACCAACAAAAGTAAAATCAGTCTGTGTATGCAGTAAAGCATGCTTGTTATACTCACTGTGGAATCTAAGGGGTAATCCTCCGCATTGTGTAAAAAAAGCTGTTTCATCCTGTTTTCTCTGATCTTCTTCTACTGTCCCCAATCCATATCCTGATAGAACAGAGGGTAAACTGCATATGCTCAGTATGGTGTTTATTGCTAGAGAGTTTTATTTTTTCTTGGGAGAATGCCTGTGATCAGCACAGGGCCAATCAGGGCTGTCCAGACTTAGGGTCAGGGGTTATGCAGCCTCATAGGACAATCAGGGGAATATGAAAACTCCTCCTACAAGCTTAAACCAGTGTTCTGCTGGACACTTATGGAAATCTCAAGACTGATTTACCTGCTGCTAAGAAAAGATAGCTTATATTTACTAAAATAATTGTATTTCCATGTTTTGTGTACTGTGGGAGACCAGATATAGTGAATGCAGGGTCCTGGGTTTAGTAACACTTTAAGAGGGGATGTGATTGCAACAAATCTTTCAATGATGACTGTAGCGACCAGGGTCTTTGAAGTGGTAATGATGTGAAACTCATACGCAGTTTGTGGTAATGAAGTGAAGTGTAGATAAATTAAAGAAAAAAAAACATTAGATCTGTTTCTCAGTGAATACAAAGTATAGGGATTTGGGAATTTGTAGCAGCATAAGCGTTTCGAATTGGATGGACCTGTGTCTTTGTTCAACCTACCATCTAGGTACCAAATCACATTCTCAAAAACCAAGTAACAAAAGAAAACGCTAAGTTAGAAGCAATCAGACTCTCAAACAAATTCATTTTGTCATCTATAAGTTCCTATATCATCTCAAAGGAGGGAAGAGCTTCAGATGGTCTAGACACAGAAAAGTACAGCTCTCAAAATGTTTAACCTTTCTTTATAGTCTGATTTCAAGAAAGAATATTGCCTTATAGAAGAGAGAGGAAATCTCCCCAATGAGTAATTTCTGTGTTAAGCGGTGACATTTGTTCCATTGAGATGCTTTCACCTCGGGTTTTGCTTTGCTGAAAACTTAAAAACTTTAAATTTCTCCTTACGTTCACCTTTCTTTATCTTTTGATGACAATGGTCACCTGGACAAATAGAGAAGGCAAAGCTTTCAAGCTGTGACACAGATGGTAATAAAAATGTGACAGAGGAGGGGCGATCCAAGGTGGCGGACACGTGAAGGGTGAGCTCCGGTGATCCTCAGGCTATAACGGCCTCCCGATACCCTTCTGAAGCAGCCACGAGACCGAAAGTGCTCTCACACGTGTCAGGACATACCTGGGCGCATCCATGGGGAAAATTGGGCGCTGGAAGCCACCCACACCGCCTCCTCTGAACCTGAGGCCTTCATTGCTGGATCGTTTCTTCACTAGGCCTGCATCCCCAGCCTTGAGTAGTTGCGGGGGCCCGAGCTATTGCTCCGCAGAGTCCGCGGATATGGCGGGGATGGACACAGATGCCCCTGCTGCCTTGCTTCCTACGCCAGTACCCCTCTCTCGGACGGTGGATATCCTGGAGGACAAATTACAAGTATTCTTACATAATATCACATAATATCACCCGCACTATCTCTGGTGAAATTGAGAAATTGGCTCAGGAGCTCAGGGGAGAGATCACTGAATTGGGGGAACGCACAAACCACCTTGAATCAAAATTTGATAAATTGGTGCAATATATGCATGTCCTAGAAAAGGATAATGCAAATTTGAAATATTCCATGTCCCAGTTACAGATCCAGCAGGAGAATCTGGAAAACAGGGAGTGCCACCAGAATATTCCTATCCGAGGTATCTCTGAAATGGTCCTTGACTCCCAGCTTCAATGTCACCTGCTGTCTCTGTTTACCACTCTGGCCTCCAAAATTCCAGATGTTGATTGGTATATGAATCGGGTCCATGGATCGCTAGGCCCGCGACCGCCTGAGGGGACTAGGCCCAGAGACGTTATTGTTCGTTTCCACTATTTTGACAGAAAGGAAGCTTTGATCACCTCTACTCGCATAAAATCCTCCCTGGAATTTAAAGGAGACAAGCTTCAGATTTTTAGTGATCTATCCCCCATTACCCTGGTGAAGAGATGTATCTTGAAGCCAGTTACCACTCACCTTCAGCATCGTATTGCTTATCGATGGGGTTTTCCTTTTAAGCTTGTTGTTTCCAAACATAATTCCCAAGTTTTCCTCCATGATCTCCATGAAGCGGACTCCTTCTTTAAACAATTGGGACTCCCTCCTCTGCTGGAAGAGGTCCTCTTGCAACCTCTTACTCCCTCCAGGTCTTCTGCTACTCCACGCTAGACCCGGGAGGAAGAGGTTTCCATGCACTCCCCAACGGCCTTGACTTCCTGGTTCGGTGGGCCCCACCACCTGACTCTTTTAGTCACCAGATTTCCTGCCTTGCTAAGTGAGCTCTTATGCTCCCATGTGTGCCTTAGAATTTGTCTATTGCCTTTCCCTCACTTGTATGTCCTGATTACAGCTGTTGAATGATTATCTGAGGTAGGCACCTGTCATTTTGGGTCAGCTGCCGCGTTGCCCTCTTGAACATCAGGCTCCCAGCCCTGACAACTCAGGATATCTCCGATTTCCCGGTTATATATCTTTGATCATATCTTTGTTTCTGGCTGTAGTTTCTGCAGCCCCTGCTCTTTGTGATACATTTGCATTAGGCCTGTTGCCATGATAATCACCTGGTTTTCTATCTCTGTTAATTTCTGTTTTGTTTCATTGTTGATAATTTCTTTTGTGTGTTCAGATTACACTGCAGCTGTACCCTTTAATGTTTTCCGATGGCTTTGAGGCTGCTGTCATATAATGTGAAAGGGCTTAACTCAATTCAAAAACAGTGGATGGCTTTGAAGGAGTTCAGATCCTTGGGAGCGGATGTTATATTCATCCAGGAAACCTATTTCAGACAGGATGGCTCCTTTCGTTTTTCCTCCAAGGGTTTTCCCCAATCCTACTCAGCTTTTGATCCCTCTGGGAAAGCAGGTATATCTATTTTGATTCGAAAAAACTGCTCCCTGTGGGTCTCCTCCTCTCGAGTTGATCCACACGGTCGCTACATGTTGCTGGAATGTATGTATGTGGGCTCTCCACTTGTACTTTTGAATTTGTATGTGCCTAATTCTGGCCAATTTCTCTCCCAGACCTTAGACAAGTTATGCTCACTATCAACTCCTAATATGACTATTGGGGGAGATTTTAACTTAGTTATGTCACCCCATAAAGATAGAAAGGTTCTCTTTGCCTCCACCTCGTCGATACAGCTATGCTCCTCCTCCACGGCTTTCCACAAACTGATCCGAGAGCATCGTCTCTTTGATGCCTGGTGAGTCAAACACCCTCTCAATAGGCAATTCACGTTCTATTGTACTCCACATCGTATGTACTCTAGATTAGATCATTTTTTGTCCCCGCTCCCCTGCTCCCTTTCCTGGTTTCTTCAGAGATTACTCCTTTTACTTGGTTAGACCATGCCTCCCTATCATTTGACCTCGTTGGGAACCTGAGGACACTCATGGACGTTTAGCTGCCAGTCATGGACTTACTGCCTTTTATGGATTATTGCCAAATCTTGGACTTTAAGGGAATACTTGCTGCCTCTGTTGATTATTTGCCTGAATGGACTCTTGCCTTAAAGTAGAAGTACAGCCAAAGCTCTTGAAAATCCAGGAAGTGCCAGGACCATCTCCTAAAGTTGATTCAGCTGCGGGATCAGGGCACCACTGTTGCAAAGCTTGCTTAGGAATAGTAGCAACCAGGTGTGAGTGCACCCGCATGCACAGTGAGGCAAAGAATTTTGAGGATGACCTAGTGGCAAGAAGGGCAGCAAAGAAGCCACTTCTCTCCAGGAAAGACATCAGGGACAGAGTGATATTCTGAAAAAGGTACAGGGATTGGACTGCTGAGAACTGGGGTAAAGTCAGTGTTTTGGAATGGAAGATTTATTGCCTTTATGCAGAGAATTAATCCAAGCCTCGCTCTCAGCATTGACCATGTTGTTGTCCATCATTAGAGAATGATCTGCTCTCTCCATGGACCATAATCAGTTGGTAGAAGGCTAGCCTCTAGTTCCCTTCAAAAGCCCCTGTCCCGGTTGGGTCTGTCACAGTCATTTTCTTTGATAAATCTCTTTTCTGATTGTTTGGGGCATTCGAAAAAAACCCTGTCCAGAGAAGAAAAAGGTGAGTGCTACCATCAGTACTGTGTCATGACAACAGTATAGCACCCTGAGACCATTCATATGTGGGGTTGCTTCTCAGCCAAGGAAGTGGGCTCACTCACAATTTTGCCTAAGAACACAGCTATGATTAAAAAAATGGTACAAAAACTTGATGGAGCACCTTGCCAAAAGGCAAAAGTGATAACTAAGCAGGGCTGCATCTAGTCTATCTGTTGTGGGGGTGCAATAAAAAACATAAAGGGGGAACAGGATGTGAGGTCAGCAGGGCAGTGTATAGAAGTCAGTAGGGCAGTGTACAGGGGACCAGCAGGGCAGAGAGATAGGCACAGCAGTTTGTAGGGCAGAGTGCAGAGGCCACTAGTTTGTAGGGCAGTTTACAGCGGGTTATCAAGGCAGAATAAAGGGGTTAGCAGGGCAGTGTACAGGGGAGTGTACAAGACTCAGCAGGGCAGTGTACAGGTGGTCAGTACAGCACAAAATAGGGGTCAGCAGGCCCAATCCAGCAAAAAGACTTCTCCATATAGCAAATAGACCACCCCATTCAGCAAAGTGACTGCTCCATATAGCAAAGAGACGGCCCAATCAGGCAAACAGACTGCTCCATATAGCAAAGAGACCACCCCATTCAGCAAAGAGACTTCCCCATTCAGTAAAGAGTCAGCCCCATTCAGCAAAGAGACCGCTCCATGTAACAAAGTGACCGCCCCATTCAGCAAAGAGATGGCTCCATATAGCAAAGAGACCACCCCATTCAGCAAAGAGACTGCTCCATATAGCAAAGAGACCACCCCATTCAGCAAAGAGACCGCTCAATCCCCCCCCCCATGGCTGCAGAGTAGGACTGCTGGGCTGTAACACACACCAGATCAGTACACTCACCTTCCTCCACTGTGCAGCTGTCACTGTGTGCCAGCCAGTGTTAGGAGGAAGCACGCCGTTGAAGCTGCAGGTGCTTTCTGTTTGTCACTGACTGGAGCCTTCTCTCTCGCAACCCCGTAGCTTGCTTGTGCCGGCCCCACTATAGGAATGGCCGCATAGCGGGAGGTGAACGTCAGCCGCGGTCTGTGTCAGCACTCCCTAGACCACGGTCGCCGCTTAACTCCCGCTGGGCAGCCTGTCATCAACAGGCTGCTCTTCTTACAACATGTGACCCCAGCCTACCATGAAAATGCCCAGTGTGCCCTATGGCCAGTCCGGGCCTGGTTGAAATTAGTTACTTTTGTTATTTGAAAATTTGGATACATCCGAATTTCCGAGGTAAGTCTCTCATGATGTGCTAATATGTAGTGCATACTAACTTATTATGGTATCAAACACTTGGGAGCCCATTAAAAAATAACCATCTGTTCTTCAACTCTACAGGTCTGAGTGAGGAGACTTGACAAGACTTTTCTCTATGCCAAGATTGAGAGCTAGAATGAAAGAAAAGGAAACATATCTCCATTAATGGCATCTTAGGCTTGACTAACACCTGCACCCACCTGAAGTGAAATCGAGCTGCTCTGTAGAGACACGTAGGGCTGCCATTCATTCCTGACAGCCTCAGCTCTGTCCTTGTGAGCTGTGTGGAGGGAGGGGTGTCTCTTCCCTCCAATCAGCTCTCAAAGCTCTCCTGAGCTCTGCAGTGTGCAATTTCACTTCTCCGTCCCCTTTTTTCTCAACTCTCAGAGAAACTTTGAATGGATATAGAGAAGAGAGGGCTGCAAAGAAACAAGTACAACTTATGTAGGAGGATTTGTTTGATCTATGTATATCACCTGAGGCCTGTCACTTCATTGTGGGTTTAAAACCACTTTAAAATTAGTATCATTAAGACTATAAAAATAACAAAACATACAAGAGAGGTTGGTTGGGATTTAACAGTCTGCTGTGAATGTACGAACAGATCCCGACTTTGTTTCATAGCACAAATAGAGGTGTAGTACTGAAGATCTTATTTATACTCACAACCTCAAACTCTAGATGAGACCAAAGTGTAGCATCTTCCCTGTCAAGTGCTCTCTCCAGGAATCAGAAGTGCAGGCCATGCACAAGTATATCTCATCTGTATCCAACTTGATGCTGCCAGTTTATCTCAGTCATCTTCTTCATATAAGTGCCCCCTCAAGTCAGGCAGTCTAGCCAAGGATGGATAAGAGTCTCTAGACCTCAAAATCAGCTTGTAGTGCTCATACACCACCCCCCCTATACTAGGAAGGTCACCCTCCTCTAATAGGAAGATGGGACATTTCCTCTTCTTGGCTCTCATAGAGGTGGAGAAGGTAAAAGGTGCAATTTACAACTATAAGAGAACTTGCTGTGAATCTCTGCATCAATACAATATTTCTCCCTAATGATTTGTGCATGTAGAAATCACAATTTACAAGTGATCTAATGAAGTGATTATGTTATTACATGAGACCCCACGTCGCATGACATGTGAAATCCCATATTAGCCAATGAAAGCTGTCTTAATTAGCACTACTGAAGTTGCTTTGACTTTAGAATAGGTTCCTGTACTACTTCAAGACTCTTATCCGACTTGTGCCCATAGACTTTAAAGTGGAGTTCCACCCAAAAGGGGAAGTTCCGCTTTAAAGACTGGTCCCCCACTCTCCATTAGGGAAATTGACAGGTACTCGCTCCCACTTCCGCTGCGATCCCCTAGGCGATCAGAAGTGGAAGTTGTCCTCCTACCCTCCCTCCCCATAGTCTTATGGGACACGTGACAGGTCCCAGAAGACTACGGGGCCATTCATGAAGCGCAGAGCTTCTCGCACATGCGCAGTGGGCACCCGGCTGTGAAGCCGCAATCTGTCACAGCTGGGTGTCCACAATGAAGATGCTGGTGCCTGGAACACAGGATGGCCTGGGAAACGGGCTGCAGGGAAGACACCATGGGATCGTAAGACAGATGAGTGGCTGTTTTTTAAAAGTCAGCAGCTACAGTTTTTGTAGCTGCTGACTTTTATTTTTTTACAGTGTGAGTGGAACTCCGCTTTAATGGAAGTCGCCTCCAAGTCGGATGCTCATCTATATTGATGTGATTTGGACATTACAGAAAGATTACTCAGATAAAGTTGCATGGCATGAAAGTTGTGCATCAACTCGCATAAAAGTCGCCAGCAAGTCGCCAGGAAGTCACCTGGCATACTGGCTGATTTTCAGGTTGCAGTAGTGTGAACAGAGCCTCAGAGATAAGGAAGTAAATAGCCTGCTACATTGTTATTTAAAAATGATACAGTTCTCAGCAGTGAATTTATATGATTCTTTTGCTATAATCCTGGCCTTTTACATCTGTGGTGTGGACTTCACACTGTGTCAAATAGTTTTCCAAAAGGCTTTTCAAGGAAGGGCTACTCGATGTTACTGTCAGCTGTATCTTACTTCTCCTTGAAGGATTTTAGGTTGGTATTCGGGGGAATGGTACATAGAGAACAGTTGTGAAAAGGCTTTTAGCTGATATCCTTATATACAGTATACAGTATATCACAGTTTTTTGGGCTCTGCCACAAATAGAAAGATAATTCTGCATTGCTCCTTGGAAAACTCCATCTTTTGAAATGGTGAAGACGTCATCCACCTAATACTGATGTTTCAGCAATGTATAGACAACTTAAAAAATTGCAGGTAAAAGCACCTGCAGTGTTTTTCTTTTCCATAAGTAGCCAGGTGCTGGACTACAGAAACATGGAGAAGGAGACAGTTCCCTCTTCTCAACCAGTTTAGTTTTACTATCCACTGAGATACTGATTTTGTGCTGCACCCTTTTTCCTCTGGCCAGCAGGGGGAGAGCTATGGCCAAGCAACCACATAGACTTCAATGCAGGAATCTTGTGAGGTGCAGTCCAGAATAGCAGCCATGTAATACAGAAACTGACTTTCTGAACTACGGACTCCAGTGTGCCTTAAGCAGCAGGAGGAGTTAGCAAAGAACGTTTTATTAAACTGCCCAGGAAAGTGGGATGTCTTGGCACCAAGGAAAGCAAGGGGAGCACATCTGTTGCAGTCTGAAAGACCAGTGACAGGCTAGATTAGCGGGGAGTGAGGCTGAGACCCGGGGGTTGCGCAACATAGACCAAAGTGATCAAACTTGCACCGCTGCAGCAGGGAGACCAGGGTGTACTTTCACCTTCTTCCCAGAGAGGGGGCTCACTTCCACAGGAAGAGTTCACAGCTATACTACGGGGACTGGTGGGAGGGCTCATCACCCACTATTCACACTATTAGCTGGAACTGAGTCACTAGAGACAGGACACTAACTTTTCATAGCTATACTGCACCTGTGCCATACCTATTCAACATCTACACCACATCCATACCTTATCTATACGCCACCTAAACCAACTCTATACTGTATATATATATATATATATATATATAGTGCACCTATACCAACTCTATACCATTTATATAGGGCACCCTTACCAACTCTATACCAGGGGTGGACTGAGCATTTGGAAAGTCGGGCACTGCCCGAGGGCCCGGGGTCTGTAGGGGGCACCATGAGATGCCCCTGGTACCTTTTTCATAGGCTTTTTTAAGTTTGGGGAAGGACACAGGGGCCCCATGATCCCCTATTGCCCGGGGGCCCCTTGAGTTGTCAGTCCGCCCCTGCTCTATACCACACTATACCGAACTTTACTGCATCTGAACCACATCCACACTTTCACCTGTGCCAAGACTACACCATACCTATAGTGAACTTATACTGCATGCATGTTAACTGGGAATGTCGTTAAGTTTGATGACACTCTTACTGGAAAAGAGCAAAAAAGAGCGCACTCTCCTCGTGTATTACCGTGAAAAAAAAAGAATTTATTGAGAATGATAAAAGTGTATACTCACAAACCAAGAGTCATAAATAAAAGTAAGGAACCAATGTGACAGTCCCAGTAAGTGGTGGTCTTGCGACAGGGTGTGCTAACGCGTTTCAGGAGACGAGCTCCCTTCCTCAAAGCTGAAACAATTAGACATGTTTGAAGCCTATATAGGGTAGCAGGATACAATGTGAGGACAAAGGGGCGGATCATGACCTTTTTTCATGAGGTGATTCAGCCTGTAAGTCTGTTATTTTTCAACTTCCTTTAACCGCTTCCCGACTGCCCTATAGCAGAAATATTGCTACATGGCGGCATGGGCGTGCAAAATCACATACAGTTGCAAGAAAAAGTATGTGAACCCCTTGGGATTACGTGGAGTTTTGCATGAATTGGGCATAAAATGTGCTCTGAACGTCATCTAAGTCACAACAATAGAAGAACACAGTCTGCTGAACATAATACTACACAAACATTAGATGTTGCCATGGTTTAATTGCACATAACATGTAAACATTCACAGTGCAGGGAGGAAAAAGTATGTGAACCTTTGGACTTAATAACTGGTTGACCCTCCTTTGGCAGCAATAACCTCAACCAAACGTTTCCTGTAGTTGCAGATCAGTCCTGCAGAACAAGCTGGAGTAATTTTGGACCACTCCTCTTCACAAAACTGTTTCAGTGTAGCAATATTCTTGGGATGTCTGGTGTGAATCGCTCTCTTAAGGTCATGCCACAGCATTTCAATCGGGTTGAGGTCAGGACTCTGACTGGGCCACTCCAGAAGGCGTATTCTGTGCTGTTGCAGCCATTGTTTTGTTGAATTACTTGTATGCTTTGGGTCATTGTCCTGTTGCATCACCCATCCTCTGCGGAGCTTCAGTTGGCGGACAGATGGTCGTACGTTTTCCTGCAAAATGTCTTGATAAACTCTGGAATTAATTTTCCCATCAATGACAACAATCCGTCCAGGCCCTGAGGCAGCAAAGCAGCCCCAAACTATGATGCTCCCTCCGCCATGTTTCACAGTGGGGATGAGATTTTGATGTTGGTGTGCTGTGCCTTTTTTTCTCCACACATAGTGTTGTGTGTTCTTCCCAAACAACTCAATCTTGGTTTCATCTGTCCACAGTATATTTTGCCAGTAGTGCTGTGGAACATCCAGGTGCTCTTTTGCAAACTTCAAACGTGCTGCAATCTTCTTTTTGGACAGCAATGGCTTCCTCCGTGGTGTCCTCCCATGTACTCCATTCTTGTTTAATGTTTTCCTTATTGTAGATGTGTCAACAAAAATGTTAGCATGTGCCAGAGATTTCTGTAGGTCTTTAGCTGACACTCTGGGATTCTTCTTTACCTCTTGCAGTCATTTTTACAGGACGACCACGCCTAGGGAGAGTAGCAGCAGTGCTAAACTTTCTCCATTTGTAGACAGCCGGTCTTACCGTGGACACATGAACATCAAGGCTTTTGGAGATACTTTTGTAACCCTTTCCAGCTTCATGCAAGTCAACAATTCTTGATCGTAGGTCTTCTGAGAGCTCTTTTCTGCGAGGCATGGTTCACATCAGACAGTGCTTCTTGAAACCAGTAAACCCAAAACAGGTGTGTGTTTTTTAAGGGCAGGACAGCTGTCAGCAACACATCCAATATCATCAAACTGATTGGAGTCAAGGTTGGCTCACTCCTGGCTCCAATTAGCTCTGGGAGAAGTCATTAAGCTAGGGCCTCACATACTTTTTCCTCCCTGCACTGTGAATGTTTACATGTTATGCGCAATTAAACCATGGCAACATCTAATGTTTGTGTAGTATTATGTTCAGCAGACTGTGTTCTTCTATTGTTGTGACTTAGATGACGTTCAGAGCACATTTTATGCCCAATTCATGCAAAACTCCACATAATCCCAAGGGGTTCACATACTTTTTCCTGCAACTGTATATATACTGTATATACGTGATTTTGCATATACCGGCTGTCAATCACCGGGTCCCAGTTGGTGATTACTCGCCAACGCCCAGTGATTACCTAGGATCTCTGACGGGGAAGAGAACTGTTTTGTTTACTAACAGTTCTCCTCCTTGTCACAGCACAGCCATCCAAAGCAGTGTGATTACAGTGAAGCACACAGACACCGCTCCAATGTAAACTCCTCATGTTAACCCTTTCCTGCCCAGTGCCATTAGTACAGTGTCAGTGCTTTTTTTAGCACTAATCACTGTATTAGTGTCACTGGGGATGTCAGTAACAGCAAGTCAGTTCCCCCCAGTGTCAGAATGTCCACCACAGTCCCGCTATAAGTCACTGATCGCTGTCATTACTAATAAAAAAAGTCCCAGTATCTATACCGCCATTTGTAGATGCTATAACTTTCACATAAACCAATTAATTTACACTTTTTTTTTTAGCAAAGACATGTAGCAGAATACATTTTGGCATACATTTATGATGAAATTTGATTTTGTACATTTTTTTTACTGAACATGTTTAATAACAAACTGTCAAAAATATTGTTTTTTTTCTCAAAATTTTCGTCTTTTTTTTTTATAGCACAAAAAATAAAAACACACAGGTGATCAAATACCACCGAAAGAAAGTTCAATTCGTGGGAAAAAAGGACGTAAATTTTATTTGGGTGCAGCATTGCATGATTGTGCAATTGTTAGTTAAAGTAACACAGCGCTATAATGCAAAAAATGGCCTGATCAGGAAGGGGGGTAAATCCTCAGGAGGGCAAGTGGTTAACAAATAAAGCTGTCCAGCAAAGTGTCAATTAAAGGGTTGAGAGAATCGCTCCTATCCTTTACAGTCAAGGAAATTGCAATCTTGGCCTCTGCTGGATCTGCAGTTGACATGGTGTTAATACATGTGATCAGCTATGACACCAGCCATTTGATGGCTTGACAGTTCTGTTGAGAACTATCATAAGCACATGGATAACTGTAACAGTTATCATTCATGGCATGCCTTCAATGTAACTGTTTTGAGAAATAGTTAAATCAGTGGGTTTAGTTCCGCTTTAACACTGACAGGAGTCAGCGTTTATTCATTTAGTTAAAACCTTTATCCAAAAAGGCAAAAAAAAAATTCTGTTACTGCTTAGCTGGAGTTTGGTTTGAATTTTGTAGTTACTTATGTAAAGCCAATCTAAACCTTCTAGGCCATATGACACCATATGACCAAAAAAACCCTGTTGGCATTCCCCACATCCTGCCTTGTTACTAGGATTCAAAACCATTGGTTTCCACTTCACGCTTTAAGTGAGCGTCTGATGGTATTCACATCCTAGGAACAAGGCAAAACATGGGGGTTGCTAACTGGGAGTCGGGGGGGGGGGGGGCATGTCAAAAGGTGGGTGCTTTAACAGTAGAAATGCTTAGAAACACCTACAGGAAAGTAACCAATCAACAGCACATTAAGGGCAATTAGGGATTCCTGCAGCAACGTCAAGCCCAACAAACCTTGGCCAGCGACAGGGCTGTGTGATAGATCTATGAACCCTTAGTAACCTTCACAGTCTTGAAACTGAACATTAGCATGCATGATAATATAAGTTAATACATATAGCAACCCATATGGAAGAAAAATATAATTGAAATATATTTTAAAAATATTCTTCCCAAATATATTGACATATATTTGAAATGCTGCAATTTTGGCCATATTCAATCTATTAATAAACATATACACTGCATGTTGAAATGTGTTTTTATTACAAAATATATGAAAAATAGTTTTAAAAATAGATTTCAAATATACTGTATGTCTTTAAAAATACAAATCTACATTTTTGGAATGCATTTACAAATATATGTAAAAATATATGTTAAAGTGACTTTTTTTATATGCTAAACAAATCTGAAGAATATATTTTAAAAATATATTTTTTTTTAATATTTTTTTAATATATATTTTTCAGATTTTTTTAACATATAAAAAATTCACTTTAACATATTTTTACATATATTTGTAAATGCATTCCAAAAATGTAGATTTGTATATTTAAAAACATACAGTATATTTGAAATGTATTTTTAAAAATATTTTTCATATACTTTGTAATAAAAACACATTTCAACATGCAGTGTATATATATATATATATATATATATATATTTATTTAAATATATTTTGAAATATATTGAATATGGCCAAAATTGTAGCATTTCAAATATATGTCAATATATTTGGGAAGAATATTTAAAAATTATATTTCAAATATACTTTTCCTCCATGTGGGAAGCTTCATGCAAAAGTGTGAATGCTGCCACAATTGTGTCAGGGGTTTTCCACAGAAATACCTGTGCTTCTTCCTCTAGGGAGTTCTGCCAAGGCTCAAAAGGATTTCTTTGCGACTGTAGACTGTTTGGACAGCCACCTCTTAGGCCCCATTCACATAGAGTGTTTCAATGTGTCTCCCCTGTGAGGGCCATGTTCCAGGCATTCAGCTCCATTGATGTGAAATGAGATGCATCAACTGTACAGGTGCAGCCTCTGCTCCCAATTTGACGTCCATGTGGGTATGGGTGAACACAGTGTGTGCTTAGGGTTGTGCACCCACAAAGATGTCAGATTGGGAATCTCAATAGACATCAATGGGAGTGCCTGCATTAGGATGCATGTAACATCTGTGCATCCCCGTGTGCGTAAACATGGCACTCGTACAGGGTACGCATTGATACACCCTTTGTGACTGAGTCCTTCCAGCTGTTTTTATTGCACAATTGGAGGAGGAAGGAGTTGGAAGGACTTGGGAGCAGGTCCTTAGACACATTCCTCCTATATGTGCTGGGTTCTGTAAACACACTATAAGGTTGGCCAGTGCCACATAAGTTACCATCTGATTATAAAATCTTGTTTTGATTTACCAAAAAGCTGTAGTGCAATTCCCACCTAATTCAATATAAATTATGCTCCTGATACATTTAAGGGAGATTTCATTGGGAATGTACATTCAGATTACCGAAGAAAACCAAAAGAAAGAAAATAAATCTGTTTCTGCATCAACCTGTTAAACATTTTACACCAAACAAACAGTATATATATTTATTAGCGGTATTTATGCATGCAAGTTTCAGATTTTCCTTTCAAAAGAAATTTTGCTAATCACAATTTGCATATAGACTTGCCATATTACATAACCACAATGTAAATGGAAAAACTCCATTGTTTTTCTATCACTTATGAAATCTCCAGTCCTATACATATACAAAGAAATACAAACAATAGCATGCAGCCACTTTGTGAGTAGTAGAGGGGCAGACACAGAGCATGGCTCCCACTAATGCGCAATTCCCATAAAGCAAGGCATGTATTGGCAACAAATAATTTTGGGTCTCTAAACCATCAAGTATAAAATAGCAGCTTTCTCAGTTCCAAAAAAAGAGATAAAATAGGTAATAGGTTATATGAAAAGATCTGCCACTAATAACTAGATGTCTTTGTTTAAGTTGGAATTCTCTTTTGAATATAATTACATAAAAATATCTGTGAAATAGCGTATACAATTTATTAAAACAATATGAACAGAAAAGTCCTATGTTTTATTTCAACTAAAGGTCACTTTACAGAGATGCTTTGAGACATATAGATTTTGGTCTAAGATGCATAGGAGAATTCCTCCTCCAGTCCTGAATTCCTCTGGTTCCTCTTGTTAATGCACGTTATCATACCACTGTGATGACTGCAGTTGACTCATCTATGTACCGTATGTCCTTCCCAAGCTGTTATGAGCAAGGTTGTTGATACAGAAAAAAAATCACATTCAGGATATCGTTCTGTGATGATGCTTTACAGTTGCTGGAATTTCTCAGAATCGGTTAGCAGTTTAAATTGATCACATCCTGGTCTCCTCTAGAGGTCTGCCCATGAAATCCTGGATAGCTTGATGAAGGGGTAACCACTTGTTTATTGATGTCTTCAGAGCTGTGATCCACCTGTTGAAATAATTTGTGTCAACATACAAGTGTAACTGATGAGAACAAAAGACGTCCGATTGGCTGCGCTCCAAACAATCCACTTTATTGAACCAATACAGACAGTGGAAATACAGTGGGGGGCTGGCAGGTAAACGGGGGTAATGAATAAGCGCTGTCTTTAGCGTGAAACGTATTTACCTGCCAGTACCCCATTGTATTTCTACTGTCTGGATTGATTTTATCTTGGTTCAATAAAGTGGATTGTCTGGAGTGCAGCCGATCGGACGTCCTTTATTCTCATCTATGCAGCACACAAGCCGGGCTAGCACCTACAGGAGGAGTTGTGCTTGGAGATTGGGAGTCTCTCTACCTTGAGCAGTGGTAAACATATACAAGTGTAACTACTGTGTTATTTAAAGTTTAGCTGTATGTTTTATTAAAAAAAAAACTGGCAAAGTTTTCCCCTTCAAGTGAGTGACCTCCGTTCTGTCTCAGCAGGGGTCCTGGACTGATAAACTGCTGTGTTGGATCAGAACGGAAATGAATATCACATTTGTGTCATCTCTGAGTTTTCTAATTTTTCCTCCATCTTGTGATGGAGGACAAAGAGACCCAAGTAATCTGTATGAGAAGCTGGATGTAAAAAAAAAATGTATCTTGTTATATCTGTCTACTTCTGGTTAGGTCAGTAAAAACAGATTTGGTCACAAACGTATAGTGTTCGGGCCAATAGTTCTACATGTACCCAGATGTGGGCAAATACAGGCAGACACATGGCCACTTACATCTGGCAACCTACAGTGATACATTGCAGTCCTTTTTTTTGGCACAAACAAACTGCTAGAATGCCCATGTGAAGGGAGCTATGAAAAAGCTGTCACACAGAGCCTTCAGATGCAGGCCTCCAGTGGATTGGCAGTGTTTAGCCGGACTCCTAGTGTTTTCTCCATAAAACTGATACTGTTCTGACAGCATGGTTTGGATATGAAATGTGCTCAGCTCTACACAAAATGGAAACAATCCTTACCGCTTGTTCTCAGCTGCGCCTCCTGCACTGAGGTAGAAAGTTTTAAATTCCTCAGATGGGGGCCTGAGCTCAATTATACAACGTCTTGAGTTGTGTGTCTGTTCGTAAACAGTATATCCTTGTAGGTAGATGCCACCTGAAATGACAGAGCACATTCGTTCAGATAAATATGAGCTAGAAAACACCATGATGCTCCTACAGTGTTATAGTCTAACACTACCTCAAATGGGTCAAAACTTGAGGGTAACATCTGGCTTTGTGCAGACCAGGACTGTCTTGAAACCAAGTCATAAGGCATTAAGGATGATTTACTAAAGGAGTTGAGTATCTTCACACAATAAACGGTGTGGATAACCATTTCAAATATCCAATCATGGTCCTGTATACTTATGATTGGATAATTAACGTAAAGATATGTATTGTGTGGGGATTCTCAATTCCTTTAATAAATAAGCCTGACTGCTTCAACCCAAAATTCCTCAGAACATTTGAAAACTTTCCACCAAGTTATAGGAAACCATTTTTAATGTCAGTCTTGAACAAGACCTAGAACACTAGAACACATACAGGAATAAGCAATTCTCAGCTTTCTCTAACCTTCTGTATGCTTCTTTTAAGTTTGTGATTTGATAATGTTGAAATCAGACACAGAGAAGCAGCTAGCATTTTTGAAGAGATGTGAGCAATTGCAACCTTTACCATGTCCATCATGACTGGTGTACTTTAACTTAACATGGTCTGCTAAATTGGGGCGTAGATCTGGAACCCAAAAATAGTTGTTTTTTAATTCCTAATTATTCAATCATTGCAGGGTTTAAAACTCACCAAGAGCACTGTTTGAACGGATACTTGCATAGAAGTACAAGCAGCCATCTTTTAATATGCAGTAATGCTGGACCCAGACATCCTTGTTTCTGTCCAGCTGGTGAAGGAGACCCAAGCACTCTGGGTTCTTGATTGCTAATGGAGGAAGACTGATATTATGCATGGTCACATCCACCCACACATGGTTCTGTATGGAAATATATATGGAAAAAGTATTGTGAATTTGAAGTATTTGATACAAACTGCACATATATATTGTAATTAAAGGACACAGGTACACAGCATCACTATTCTTGTTACTTAAAGCGGAACTACACTATATCTGAGCACCACAAACCATAAGCTATTTAGTTCATTTTTAATGTTCAAAGCAAGCTGACCCATCGATCCATGTCTCTATGCTTTATTTTGCTGAGAAGTCAATTAACACCCCCCCCCCCAATCCTTAGCATATCTGGCTGTGGCCATCTTGAGTGAGGGTAAATGATTCATGTAGCCATTACTTCATGGGATTCATCTGCCCTTAGTTCAGACATACATGCAGGGGGGTGTGCTTAGCTGAGAAAACCTATTTTCCCCTCCTAAAGACTTCTGGGATGTATGGCATCATTTGCCTAGGCATGGAAACTAGGAAGTGACTAAAGAATTGTAAAAACATTTTTAAAACAAGTAAATATGATATATTTTTCTATCTATTTACTAATGCTGGCAACATAGGGATTCAAAATAGTCAATGTTGATTGAGAGAGAAATGTTCCACTTCAAACTACTGTAGAAACCCTGCACCCAGATACTAACTTACTGTATGATAGCATTACAGCATAAAAATGATTTCAAATTACTTCCCTTCACTTTACTCAAACCGTATTTTGGCTATAATATTTTGGCTATAGCTGATCTAATGGGGAGAGAGATAAATGTTGCAATAATGACTTATAATATCTACACACTGTACTTTCTCTTTAACCTCCTGAGTCCTGGAGCATGGATGGCGACTGTTTTTCTCATTTTATAACAGTCCTCGGGCTCATCAGCTCATGAGCTTCTGATCCTTCCATAGATCTCTACATAGCAGCCTGCTGTAGAAAGGAATGCTTTTGCATTCTGTGTACATCGGGGGGCGTAGTGACATCACGACACTTTCTCTCAGTATGGGGGCTTAGGAAGCGCTGTTGTAGCTCTGTCCAGCCTCTCCATGGAGCAGTAGTGCTGCTATAATGATCTATTGCTGGGAATTGGGCAGAGGGGCCCACAGCAACCACCTCCAGTTTTCCTGCTCTCCATGTTGTATTCTGTACAGACACAGAACAGAAAACAGAGCAGATTTCGCTCAATTAAACAAGGGGCTTGCACTCTCTTTTAATTAGTAGCAGAATCTGTTCAGTTTCTCAGTTTAGAGAAGCTGTGCAGAGTTTATGCCTGTGCCACTCTTTGGCAAATCATTCCAATGTGCAAGACTGAAACTGCCAAAATGAACAAATGCTCTACGACAGTGGTTCTCAACCTGTGGGTTGCGACCCCTTTGGGGGTCGAACGACCCTTTCACAGGGGTCCCCTAAGACCATCAGAAAACACATATTTCCGATGTGTAAAGAGCAGCTGCTGTGTAGAAAGCAGCTGCTGTGTTGAAAGCAGCTAATGTGTTGAAAGCAGCTACTGTGTTGAAAGCAGCAGTATTGGAGGTAAAACGACATTCATGAATTATAATTACTGGGTAAATAATTTTATGGTTGGGGGTCACCACAACATGAGGAACTGTATTAAAGGGTCACGGCATTAGGAAGGTTGAGAACCACTGCTCTACGACTTCAGGGGATATAGGGGATAAAGGCCCTGGACTCAAGTGATTATTAAACAGTGAAATGGAACATTAGAAGACTTAGTAACAACTCTGTACATGAATAAATGACAATTGAAAAGTACTACAAACCAATTACCTGGTTTAGAGGATGAATGGCTTTATCCATTGCCTCCAGCCACCTAAAACACAGAATAAATAGCAGGACCACTTAACAAGTGCAGCAAACATTATTTAAAATAATATATGCACATATCTCATAAAAAGTTTTAGTTTTAAAATAACCTATGACCATTTTATTGGAGGACACTTTTAATTATTTTGGGTAATAATTATGTAGCTGTGTGCCAGCTGAGTACAGGCGTGCCTTGGCCCCCCCCCCCTCCGTTACTTCCTCTGTGTGTGGGCAGAGCAGTGCAGCTAAAGGCTGAGTGGTCCATGCCTGCTTCCTTCCTTCCCTGTCTCTGTACCACTGAGTGGTCAGTGCAGTTTTTGCCTGCGCCCCCCCAGAAACAGCATTTAGCCAACCAGCAGAAAGGGGATGAGGATGCAACTGCAAAGGATTATGGGATTATATAGGTGCGATGGGGGGGATGATAGACTGCATATTATAAAATCCAGGATTTCCTGTAACAGAGGAGGAGAGGAAAAGCTGTTGCCTTTGAGCTACAGATCTGGGCAAAACAGTGCAGGGAGCCAGAGGATGCAGACCTGTTACTGTAGGTGTCTGCACCAGGGATACAGCCATGGAGGACTTGTGCGTGGAATAGAGGCTGAGGACTAAGCCTCCTGTGCTGAGGGCTGTGGGATACAGATCTGTTGCTCTTACCTGTCTGTGCCCACATTCAGAGAGATTGAGCCTAAGAGAGCTGAGAGAATGAGCCATAGATATTTGCTGTGTCTTGGGACCAGAGCTGGGGGGACCCATTGTCCTATGTGCCTACAGCCAGTGAGAGTCTGATTATGAGGATTGAACCTTCTGGGACAACTGACTGCCAAGCATGGAGGACTGGATCTGTTGCATACCATGAGTGGTGATTGGAACAACTAAGCTGAATCCCTTACTTCCCACAGGTTATGCCAATAGAGACTGATCCTTACTTAACAGCTCCTCAGACATCCATTGTGTACAGTCTTAAAGGGACAGCATCATGTGCACCACCATAAAGATGGGCCCCAACAATAGCTGGCTTAGTACTGCTAAATAGGCACCAAGTGCTTTAAAGCCACACGCCTCTTGTCAAAAATGCATACACTCACCTACTATTAGGACATTTTTTGGGATTAGTTAATGTCATTACATTGGCCACTGTTTATACCAGCTGAAATCTATTTTAACTTTATTGCAGTTAGTTAATTGCCATATCATAGCTTGGTGTACATCCTATTTTGGCCTGGCCTATTCAGTTGCCTGTCTATGGGCTTATGCATTGTTTAACTTGCCTTGCCATAATATATCTAATTAACCTACCATCAAGTTACAAGTTACTTGTGGCCTTTTTTCTATGTACTATTATAGAGTGGTAGCATACTATTGGTTAAAACGGAGCTCCACCCAAAAGGGAAAGTTCTGCTTTAAACCTTTGTCCCCCACTCCCCTTTAAGAATTGGCACCTTTGGGGAGCAGGGGGTGAGCGGGTACCTGAATTTGACAGGTATCCGCTCCCACTTCCGCTGCAATCGCCTAGGCTAGGGGTCTTGAATTAAAATTTATGGAGGTCAGGTCAGCAAAATATCCTTCCAACAGAGGTCTGAATCTCATTAGTGATATAACACATCACAGTCCCCTGGTACATTATCAGCCTTAGAGTACTTTTCACACTGTAGTTCCCTCTACATCACAGTCCCCTCTTTAAAGAAACCCCACATTGTCCTCTGCTTCCCCTCCACATCACAGCTCCCCTTTACATCACAGCACCCCTTAACAAAACACAGCATCTCCTAACACAACGCCCCTAGTACAACACAGCGCCCCTAACACAACACAGTGCTTCCTAACACAACGCAGCGCCCCTAACACAACACAGCACCCCTAACACAACACAGCATCCTTTAACACAACCTAGCGCCCCTAACACAAAGTAGAGCTCCTAACACAACGCAGCGCCTCCTAAATCAACGCAGTGCCTTCTAACAATGCAGCGCCCCTAACACAACACCCCTAACAACACAGAGCCTCTTTTAATGCAATTATTTCCCTGTACAGTCCTAATGTACCTTAGGCAGGTGGGCGATTGCCTGGTTTGCTGAGGTCTTTGCATGTTGACTGGCTGGCTGGTTGCCGGCTGCTGCCCCTCGGTCCCAATCTGTAGCTCCTTACGCCTCGCCCACCTAGCAGGGTGTGGGGGGCTATGGGTCAGGACTGGGGGGTGAGAGCTGGTGATTGCCCGGCTTATTGGTGTGTGGGGTCTTCCCCTCACTGTGACTGGGGGCAGGAGTCTTTTCATGTTGGACAGCTTGGCGATCACCCACTTGTTGACATGGTGACTTGGGCAGCTCCTGTCCCTTGGTCTTGATCTGCAGCTCCTCGCACCCTACCCACTGTGGGGATGGCGTCGGTGGCTGGGTGGGGGCCCCGGGGGAGGGCACCCGGTGGTGGATGGATAGGACTGTCCTGCAGTCCGCCATTTAGTGACCACTGGCCTAGGCAATTGGAAGAAGAAGTTGTCCTTCCCCCTCTCTCTCCTCATAGTCTTCTGGAACATATGACAGGTCCCAAAAGACTACGGGGCCATTCACAAAACGCAGCACTTCTTGCGCATTCGCAATGGGCACCTGGCTGGGAAGCTGCAAGCTCTCACAGCCGATTGCCCACACTGAAGATGCTGGCACCAGGGAGAGAAGACGGGCAGTGAAACCGTGGTGAGGACACCGCTAGACCGAGGGACAGGTAAGTGTCTGTAGTTTAAAACTCAGGAGCTACAGTTTTTGTAGCTGCTAGCTTTTATTTTTCTTTTTCAGCTGGAACTCCACTTTAAGTTACACAGGTGTGTCAGTGGGGACCAAGCAGCTTAAAGAGCAGTGGTAGAACAGCGGACCCATCATACCAACTGGCTCCTCTGGGGGTAGCGCTACAATTATGTCCTGTGTTTAAAAGAATTGTAAATAACTCAAATTCAGAAGGGCTGCACAGAATCATATATATATATATATATATATATATATATATATATATATATATATATACATATTGTATGGCTGTCATTGGCTGTTATAGTGGAGCAGCAAAATTATTGCAGGAACCCTGAGGTCTTGTTCACGCCAGCCTGTGATAAATTGCAAAAAGCACCTATTTTTTCATGTAGCTATTTTATGTTAAATGGGTTACAAAACGCAGCCCACTGTAACATGCATGAAATCACAAAAACACATACGATTCATCGCACTGCATTGTTCTTTGAATAGGCCCTAAATATTTTATACACCAACAGGTGTGTATATGCATACAGACATGCTGTACATTTTAGATTATTAATAGTTGTTTTAATTCATTTAATTTAGTAATTTTAAGTATATAATTTGTAGTGACATTTATTTTTTATTTTTTTAGAAATCTGACATTATAAAATCCACTCCACTGCATCTTTAGGATATAAACACTATTCTGGCCTTGGACAAACCAGGCAGAAATAAGATGGATTAGCCTGTTTCTGTGGTCTGTATGTATATGAGGAAACTGCAGAATGAGGGCTGGATTACGGGATTTTTAAAACCATACTTAGTTTTTAGGTCATGTTTCATATCATAGAATGTACCACTTTGTGAAAATATTAATCAGTGAATGCATAGAAATCAGGCATTTTTTTTCACTTTCATCACTGCTGCTCACCAAGGCAACACACTACCTTTTCATTTCTTGGTTAGATGTTGCACAGAAGTAGAATATGCGGTTTCCGGACTGTGGCACACATCTAAATACAAATGGTTTCCCCAGTGTAGTATCCACACCAATTTCAGAGCCTTCCAGTTTAGTCACTTCAAGTGGCCGACACTTTCCTTCATCCTGCAAAGAGAACCCAGATAAATGTGAAGCTTGTAGGAAAACAATCATTTCTAATCTAAATTACTTTCTTTCTTTGTGCATACAGGTAAAATAAAGATATGGCACCAATATTTATTTATTACAGATACTTATATAGCGCCGTCAAATTACGCAGCGCTTTACATATATATTGTACATTCACATCAGTCCCTAACCCTCAAGGGGTGTACAATACAATGAATGTCCCTAACTTACATTCATACATACCAAGGCCAATTTAGACAGGATGCAATTAACCTACCAGCATATCTTTGGAGTGTGGGAGGAAACTGGAGTACCCAGAGGAAACCCACACAGGCACAGGGAGAACATGCAGACTCCAGGCAGGTGGTGCCGAGGCTGGGATTCGAACCAACGACCCTAGTACTGCCAGGCAGAAGTGCTAACCATTTAGCCACTGTGCTGCCCATGATGTAAATGTATGTAAATAAGCAATAGTATAAGGAAAAAAGTTTTTCTAATCTGTCCAGTTGCTCTTTTCACTGGGAATGCTGATAGGGACTGCCATATTTTGCCACATACTGGATCATTGCCTCACCTGTCTAAAAATCTATTGGTGCCTTAACTGTTAATCTTGAAGTTCCAGCATAATGTAAGTGTCTTGATCTGAGAGTATGTTGTGTGAGCTATGTTGGGCTGCTTGAACTCAGAATGAATACAATCACCACAATCTGCACTCATTATACAACAAGGACCAAGAACTGTACAGTACATGGAAATTGAGTGGCGCTTCTAAAAAAAACACATGTAGTCCCGATTGGTAGCACTGACATAGAGGAGCTGGTACATGAACCGGGCTGTCAGTTTTCATTGTCTCTGCTGTCATTCTTGCTCCATCTGACAGAGGGACAGGCACAGCTGTGAAGATGAAACTAATATTATAGAACATTGTGTAGCCTGTTTAAGCTCACTCACCAAACAGACAAGGAGAATAGGGACTGCTTGAACTGCTGTGAATGTAGGAAGGAACTGAACATTGTGGGAGAGGTAGTTCCATACTGAATAGGCCTGCTTTTTGGACTGGATGGAGGAGCTACATTTTTCAGATTCCCTGGAGCTCTGTGGGGAGCAAAACTGGAAGGCTTGTTCCTGGGTTCAGTGAGATGTAAGGAGGGCATTCTGAGAGGCAGACTGTCCATCTGGTTGCTTACAGGCTGCTTAACAATATATCTGGGACAGAGAGGTGCAGTAGTTGTAGGCTGCTTACCACCATATCTGGGCCAGAGAAGTGCAGCAGAGGTACTGGAGTCCTGATTGTCATGGAGATTGCTGTGGATGCTGATATTGTTGAGCTGCTAACGGGGAACAAAAAGAGATCAGCAACCTTGGTGAGAGGTCACTGACCAACCACACTACACCTGTGCGCCTTTACCAGTGTTTGGAGGAACGTTATCCTGAGCGTTCCAACATCAGATTTAGACCCCAGTGCGCTAGCCAGTGATGATAGGCTGGACTAATATTGTGGTCCTAGCCCTTTAGGGCAGGATTACCCATAGTATAGGGTATAGGGGTTACTCTCTGTACCACGTGTTTGTTACCAAACACATATTCCATTTACCATTGATTTACATATTTTTTGTACAGTACTGCTGTTTCTATTGTTTTAAGCTATTGAAATAATGTATACATTTCAGCGGTGTTGCTTGCAGAGTTGTGGGTACTGAGCAGAGGGGACCTGAGAAAACAGCAGCTCCTCAGGGGTAAGTACTACACACTTTTGCTTTGTTGGAAGGTATAACAGCTTGTCATATACACAAATGCAATGTGAGGAGCTTTGTTTGCCAGGGCTGGTGACCTAGGCATTGTGTTTCTGTGCTTGCATAGGTTTTTGCCCCCCTATATAAGCAGAAGTTATCACAAACCTTAGCATTCTACTGATGCAAATAAGTAAAAAAAACCCTAACCCTACCACATTTTGTTACTGACATTTTACTTCTAGCTAACTTCTAGCTTCTTTACCCCACTGCTGCTTTTCTTGTGTTGATTTTCTGTTTTCACAGGTATTCTCAAAACTGTTAAGACATTTTAAAATTAATGTTTGGAACCTGCATATACTTTTCTGTAGCACTTGCTACAGTCAGTATGTTTATTGAATATTTGTATTCCTGTGTACATTTCATTTATCTTGTTACAGCATGGGAAAATTGGTCTTGGTTAAAGGGAATATTCAGTTTATTATTTTATTTTTTTTTTTACTATATATGAATCTGGCGAGCCATGTTGGCTTATCGCCTACTCAGGTTTAGCTTCCTGTTTGGCAGTGTAGCACCGTGTCTGTAATTTGTTTGTTTTTTTCACACAATGCAAGTTTATATGTTGGCTGACTCAATGAAATCTATGGTAAACAGTTGTTTGTACACTCGGCCACCTTATCAGGTACACCTGTTCAATTGCTTGGTAACACAAACTGCTAATCAGCCAATCACATGGCGGCAACTAAAGGCATTTAGGCATGTAGAAGTAGTGAAGACGACTTGCTAAAGTTCAAACTGAGCATCAGAATGGGAAAGAAGGGGTATTTAAGTGACTTTTTTTGTGGTATGGCTGTTGGTGCCAGATGGACCGGTCTGAATATTTAAAAAACTGCTTATCTTCTGGGATTTTCACGCACAACCATCTCTAGGGTTTACAGAGAATGGTCCGAACAAGGGAAAATATTCAATGAGCTACAGCTGTGTGGACAAAAATGCCTTGTTGATGTCAGAGGTCAGAGGAAAATGGGCAGACTGGTTGCTGCAACATTCAGATGGTAGGGTCAGAATTTGGCGTAAACAACATGAAAGCATGGATCATGCTTTCATGTTGTATCAGCAGTTCTGGCTGCTGATACAACATGCTGCTGATACAAGGCATGCTTTCATGCCTTGTATCAGCAGTTCTGGCTGGTGGTGATTATATAATGGTGTGGGGGATATTTTCTTGGCACTAGCAAGGTGTACCTAATAAAGTGGCCAGTGAGTGTATACCCAATATGTTTTTTATTAGTTTTAGGGAACAAAATGAAAACTAGTTTTAGGAAAGGACTTATGTTTTGATGCCCTCATGAGCAATCCAACCTTTGCCATTGCCATGGCGCCAGTAGGGCAGAAAATGAGGGGCAATCTAAAATGTGTCTGTAGCACAGGAGGTAAATTAAATCTTTATATGGGGACACCTGTTTCAGTGGCCACTGTCCAAAAGGGAGGATTCCCCTTGCTTTTGGGAGATTTCCTCTCATCTCTTGTTTTGTCCTCAAGACACAGAGGTAATAGAATCTCCACAACAGCACTGAAATAAAAAGGGGTTTAACTGTCTTCTACTCATGCGTTCAAAAGTACAAAAAACATTTTTGACTATACAAACACTCAGTTTGGCAGAGTCATTGTAGTAGCCAATCCATCTAGCTTTAGTGGCCTATCAAAGTATCTCTATTTTTAATATAATAACTTGAATCAAGGTAACTAAGCAAAATGGATTCAAAATTGAATACAAAATTTCAAAATTAAATAAAAGCAAACTATACCTCCATTTTAAAAGGTGTAACCCTTTAGGTGGGCTAATGTTCTTGTCTCTAGAACTTTGGGCATTACTGATATATGTGTATTTAACCTTAACCTCTAAATAACAGACAATTGGAAGGTAGAAAACAAATTCATATTTGTGAATGTCATCAAATGCTTTCAATTCACTAGGTTTATGATCCTTTTAAAGTCTTAGTGTGATGCAGCTTCACTACAAGTTTGCATTCATAAATGATTCTAGATAACTGAAGATCATTTCCTGAAGATATTTTGTTTTGAAACAAGAAGTATTTCATATGAGCACGTGCCGCCGTAGCCATCCAGCCAGAGATAAGGACTTGTTTAAGTAATGGCTGTTGCTTGATAACACTGGCATGTGGCTTATACACAACCAATGGTTTAAATATAAGCCTATTGCTTCACTAAGCTGTTTACATAAAATGCTAAGGCTTATGCCCTGGAACTTGGAAACAAGAGCAGGACTAGATATTATACATTTTACTACAGAAAGAAAAAAAAAGATTAATGGTTTGTGCATCCAACTGTTTAAAATGTTGATATTAAAGTGAACCTCTGCTTTGCCTATAATAGGTTCACTTTAAAGCTGGCCACTGCAGCAAATTGTTATTCTGTTCCTTAAAGCAGTAGTAAAGTCAAGTCCTATAAATAAAAATCCCAGTCCTCCTGCAGGTTTAAATCATAATGTACTAGTATGAAGCATATACTAGTACATATTGACAAAGCACTATCACGGCTCTCCCGGCACTTCCATCTTCCCCTAGTGTTCCTTCCAGGTTTCCGATCTTTGGCCACTTGAATGGCCAGGCTGTGGTGACGTCACTCCCTCACATGCGCATAGGAGTCACATCGCCACAACACACAGAGCGGCCCATAAATGTGATCTGAGCTGCGCATGGAGGAGAGCCATTGGGGGATTGAAAGATGGAAAAAGATCTGGGGCCCTTAGTAGATCACAGACTCAGCAATGACATGCAGTGTCAAGCTGCAGCAAGCAAAGCCAGCAGAATATCAGCATGCATAAAAATGGGGATTTACTCAAGAGATAAAACTATAATTCTGCCACTTTACAAAACTCTGGTTCTCCCACATCTGGAGTATGTCATCCAGCTCTAGTCACCAATTCTTAGGAAGGATGCGCTGGAGCTGGAGAGTGTCCAGAGAAGGGCAACAAAGCTAATAAGGGGGCTGGAGGACCTCAGTTATGAAGAACAACTACAAACATTACACTTATTCCCCTTGGAGAAGAGGCGTTTGGGAGGAAATATGATAACCATATACAAATATCTCAATGGTGATCCCAACATAGGAAGAAAACTATTCAGCTTCAGGGAGCTTAAGAAGACATGTGGCCACTCCATGAACATGGAGGAGAAGCGGTTCATCCTTAAACTGTGCAAGGGATTCTTTACTGTTAGAACAGCAAGGATGTGGAACTCCCTTACACAAGCAGTGGTTTCTGCGGGAAGTATAATGTGTTTCAAAAGACTCTTAGATGGGCATCTTAGTGAATGCAACATACAAGGATATGGGAAATTATATAGATTTAAACACGCACATGTGCACAAACACCCACATGTCGAAGTGGATGGAATGGTGTCTTTATTCAACCTTACCAACTATGTAACTATTACCTGTTGATGTAACATAATTTACTGCTGGCAGGTGGAACAGCCAGGCACTGCGATGTGCCCATACAGTACATTATGGTAAACTTCCTGTTTTTTGGGCACGTATGTGCATCCCCCTTACTGGTCAGCTGGTTAGCAGGTTGCAGCACATGATTTTGGCTCTATATCTGTTGATTGGCTGTGGCAAATCACAGCACAGAGTTTTGTGTTTACAAACACACAGAACTCTGTACACAGACAGCAATCTTGGCTGTTTCTTCTCCCTGAAATCAACTCTGTGTTCAAGTACAAAAAGCAGCCAGATCTGTGAGTAAAAGCAGCACACATTACACTTGTTAGGCACACAGTTAACCTCTTCATTGCCCCTTGATGTTAACCCGTTCCCAGCCAGTGTCATTAGTACAGTGTACAGTATTAACATCAATCACTGTATTAGTGTCAGTAGCAACGTTAGTGCCAGTTTTCCGTGTCCCTCCCAACCAGTGTCAGTTAGCGCCAGATTGTCCTCCACACTATCACAGTCACACTACAAGTCAATTATCACCACCATTAATAGTATAGTGTCTGTACAGATCGGTATCCTGATCACAATGAGAACTATACTAGTGTCCTCAATAGTATAGCATCCCTTAAAATGTAGTTTAGCTTTTTACCATAGACATGTACTAGAATACATTTTGGCCTAAATGTATGAATAAATTTGATTTTATTGAATATGTTTTATAAAAGGAGAAAATATTGTTTTTTTTCATTTATATAGTATAAAAAAACTCAGTGGTGATCTAGAGATGAAATAGAGGTGAAATAGAGAAAGCTCTACTTGTGTGAAAAAATATATACATTTCATTTGGGTACAGTGTTGCATGACCAAGAAATTGCCAGTTAAAGCACAGTGCTGAATAGCAAAAAATGCCCTGGTCATGAAGGGGGTAAAACCTTTCAAGTGTCAAGTGGTTAAAGCGGAACTTTAGTCAGAAAATTAAGTCCTACTACATCACTTCATGTTGGACCCTTTTGCATGTATAGATGTAAAACTTTAACAATAAGTGCATATAATGTTTCAAATCCAGGAAGGCAGAGTTTCAGTAAGGATGTGACTGCTCTGGGCTTCAACAAAATGGCAGTCTCCAACAAGAATAAACAGGAGCAATGCTAGAGGCAATTTACAGCACACACTAATTTTAGTAGCATAATTATTAATGTGGAAATTATGTTTTTTGTTAAAGAAAATTAATTGTTATTGAACTGTTATGGGTAAAGTTCCGCTTTAACTGAAGCTATGGTCATATGATGCTTCTTCTCTCTTCTTCCATTTACCCCCTGGGTCCTACTTCAGGTGTCCACATCACTGCCTGATGTCCTCTCTCATAGGCTGCAGAGGCAGGAGAACGTATGGGGGGGCTGTGAGGGGACCAGTGCCCAATAAGATAATGAGCAGGAAAACATTGTCTGTTCCCCAGAGCAGAAAATTAACTTTGCTCATACAGAACATTGTGACTTTGATCCATTACACTGCAGGAATTAAGACTGAGGAGTAAGATAATTGATACACAATTTTCTTCGAGTTGGGCTTTAATGGTATGCCAACTTGTTAGGTGAAAAAATGACTACAATACAACACAATGCTTTGTTTTAAGGAATGTAATTTACAGTTAACATTATGACTTCCAAGTGACACATGCCACAATGTGGACCTAATTTGAAATAGATAACACCATGGGGTTGTAAAAACTGTATATATTAAAAAATGGAGAAAATGGAAGATGTGTCATAAGCAGATGTGTTTACATTTACATCCAACAGTTCTGCAATGTCAGAGTAACCTGATAAAAAAGTACTGCTTTAGGCAACAGAGCGCATGGTTTGGATTGAGTTATTTATTTGAAAAAGTTCAGTAACTTCTCTAAGAAATTATGGATTTAGCTAAAAACAAATATGTAATGAAGATACTTTTCTCTGACCAAAAAAAAGACAAGCATATATTTGTAAAGACTTCAAATCCAGTGATTTTAAGCAAAATCAAAGCTTGAAAAAGGGGATACAGCACCAAGCAGCACACAGTGACATACTTCAAAGAGCTTTGGGCTTCTGGCGATGCCTTTAATTTGACAGTATTTACAAACATATCGGAGATCATTCTAAATTCATTACCTGGTACATTTGACCCCTTTCTGAGCGGCTTCAAAGAAATTTTGCATTCCCATAGACTTGTATGGGAATGCAATACCCTTATGTTGCAAATTAAAGGTCATCTTTCTGACCTGCAAGAAATCGACAAAGGGCCTCCAGGGTCAACCTACTAAAATCACAATAAAGTTATAGAACAAACTTGTTGGACCTATTTGCTCAAGTTGGTATATTGAATTGTGTTTATTATTCTAACACACCCACAGTGGAATTTGGGTGTAGCTTTGATTGTATTATGCTTTAATTACAAATGCTACTGCATCAAAAGATTTAATTACATTACAGCCGTATCATGAGAAATATGAATCCACACATTTGCTAATTTACCTTTTTATGCTTGTAGTAGTGAAGAGTCCCATCATGTTTGAGAACAAACCATCTTTTCCTCCATCCTTTTAGTAATCCGGAATGTGTACGCTTATGAAGATAGCCACGACACGTCGGCCGTGGGGTATTGGGGAAGCGGCTGATGTCTGATCCAACAACCAGAGTCAACACATCTGGACCTGAAGTATAATTAGTCAAAATGATTTACATCAGTTTTTTCCTGTTCTGCACTATAATGATCTCTGCATTACCTATTACTTATAATAGACGTGTGTAGCATATTGTGTGATGATGACTTGAGCATTGAGCAATAAATAAAGCTTTCATTAAGGCTTAGTTAAGCTGAAACCAAATTATTACATTTCATTTTTTTTCTGTTTACTAAAGGTTTTTGAAAATCTTTTCTTTATCATACCTGTAGCATTTTAAAGGTTTTCTAAACTTTTGTTTAAGTAAAATGTTTACAAATATATTTTAATTGAAAATTAAAATTAAAATGTAAGGGTAGAAGAACTTGTTGTAGTTTTAAATACAGTAACAGAGCTCATTGACAAACAGCATTTTCAAGAGCACATCCTGATGCCTGGTGTTCTGATGTATGTTAGCATGTTGCAGGATGGTTCTCATTTACCTTTATTAAAATAAAGTATGCGGTCATACATATAGAGTATGTAGGTTAGCCCTAGTATTGACCTGCACTGCATACAACAGGCATATACCGTAGAAGTGGCGGTAATTGTTTTGCACCTAAATATATCAGGACTATAGAATATTGCATATTTCTCAAGGTATCAGGTCAGGTCAGGTCTCAGGTATTTCCTTAGTGCCCGAATCCTTAGAAGTGACCTAATTAATAGGTATAAATATCTCAATTTTCAATAAAATATTTAGCTGAGTAACTTTTCATGCCTCAAACATAGAACACAGGGCTTTGAGTTGCAAATGGAGGATAAGCAGGTTTTCATTTCTTGGAAGAGAACTTAAAGTGGAAATGTATCTAAAAAATGCTTGCAGGAAGGCTTTTTATTGCAGAACAGTTATTTCATGTCTCTTCTGCAATCAAAGCTACAAAAGCTTCACACCTGCCTGTTTACAAACTTCCATAGGATGTTCATTGGCATTTGCATGGTTTGACCCTGGGATGCATTAAAGTGGAACTTTAGTCAGAAAATTCTGCTAGATCACTTCAGGCTGGCCCCTTTTGCAGACATATCTATGGGAAACATTAAAATCAAGTGCCTATACTATTTAAAACCAAGTAATACACTCTCTCACCCTGCTCTGCACATGCTCAGTTGCTTTCTAATTTTAGGCACTATGCCGAATTTGTAGAGGCTGATCTGCTGACAGCTTAAAGTTTTACTGCTGCTCGGGACTTTAGGCTTCAGAAAAATGGCAGCATCCAGCAAGAAGAAACAGGAGTAAAGGTGGGAGCAATTTACAGCACTAATTTTGGTAGCATAATTATTAATGTGGAATGTATATTCCTTGCTAAAGAACATTATTTTTAATCAAGTTATTATGGGTAAAGTTCTGCTTTAACTCCCATGCACCTGCTTGATATTTACATAATCTAAGTGGGCCAAACAAGATGGTCAAAGATGCCAAACCCAGCAGAAATGGGAAAAGTCATATCGCTGAAGGGAAGGTGAGTATATTGAAATTTAGTTTCACTTTAACTAACAAAAACAATTTTTAATCTATGGCAGATATAAAAATGAAAAAAAAATGACTGGAAGCTTGCTTTAAAAGTACAGTAATTACATCCTTAGTTATACTGTATTTGGAAGAATTGTCAAGGTTCAGCTTTACAGAGAAAAATAATAAAAAATATATTTTTGGCATCCTATTACCCAAACAGATATGTCAGAAGTGATGCAGCACATGGAGAAAGTATAATTGGTGGTATTTTCTGTAAATTGACTACAAGAAAGCCAATGCATACAGTATTATTTTAGGAGTTTCGACTGCATATGAGTACAATCTACACTAACCTTTTTTTATTGCTTAAACCTAAACTTTCAAAGCATTTTAGGGGTTTCAAGCAACTGTAGGCTTTTTGCTACCAAATCTCACCAATATGGACAGGACTGGGCACAGACCTCTACTAATTAATTTTAAAGTTGCACTAGGAAACATCAATATTTCAAGACTTCACAGCATGTCTGGCACATGTAAAAAAAGTTAGGTGTTTATAGCTGATCTCCATGTTTCATTTAACTTTATGTAGTTAATTTGGACCAAACAGGTGCAAATGAACTATTTACTTCACTAATAGTTTCAGAGGCCGTTTGCGCTGTATAAACTGTTTGTAGCCTCAGCTAAATACAATAAACAGAGCTGTATTTCTTGGGCAGGATGAGAACTTCCCATCTGGCTCCCAAAAAGTCAAGTTGAGTGCTGCTCAGCCATTCAGAGAAAGCTTTCTAGTCTATGAATGAATACAAAGCTTCCTCTGATTGGCAGAGAGGCTGGCTGATGACATCACAAACTCTGGCTCAGCCATTCAGAGGAAGCTTTGTATTCATTTGCAGTTTTTCTGCAGAAACATACCTGCACTCTTTCTTCAGGAAAAAAAGTGTTCCTAGTATGAGTGTCCTACTACTAAAAAATAGCAATTGCTGGGGTCTTATTTTTTCTAAGACCTGTGTAGCAGTCATCTGTTTAGTCTTGCAAATTAGGGAGGACATAAATAATTATGCTAACGCCCACTTATGACTTTTTAGGAAATGACATGCTGCCAGGAAGGAAGGCAGGGAAGATGTGCAATGTCTTGTTGCCTTTTGATGCTTTCTAGTAGTTTGGAAAAGTGGTAATGAGTACATCTCTTATATTTACCATAAGCAATCTTGGGCATTGCTTTATGGAAGAGTTGTGTATCATTTTCTTAGAAAAGGGAAAGAGAACCCCCAAAGATATAGGTCAGTACTGAATCCATGTGACAAGTCTTAAATCACCAACTCTCTTCAGATTCTCTCTTTTTTTAATCAGCAAATCAAGCACAGTGGCTCTACTCTCCTCCTTCATAGCAATATGTCAGATATCCCATTATTATTCAAAATTCCCCTCCTCCAAGTGTGAATAATGAAGAGGTAATTTTATATTGAATGTAAAACAACAACCTCTTTGTGTGGTGCAAAAACCAACGATGATGAGCAGTTTGCAGTAACCCAATCACAAATAATATTTCTAGTATAACTAGTAAACTGAAAACTGACTGGTATGACTGACTGGTTACTGCACATTGCACATGACTGTTCTCTTTGCCCTCCCTTACTATGTACCCAATTTTGAATATGACCAAAGTACGTTTAGATTGTTTGTTCACATTGATTGTTCTATTAATTAGTTGCAGCTTCAAGGTCAATAGCAGATTCATAGGATGCTAAATTCTATTTAAAATTACATAACCTACATTCAAACACTAGATCTTTCTTAGAATTTAAGGTATTTGCATGCCCCACTTCCACCACAAACCCCAAAATATAAGGGTTTATTCATCATTTACAGTGAACAGAGCCATGCATGTCATTACGTTATGACCCTGGGCCAACTATGCAACCAGCAACACTGGTTTACAGTACAGATAAATATTATAGTTATTAATTTCTTCCAAACAGCATACAGGCATACAGCTGTTTCAGTATTATTGGCCATCATCAGCTCATTGTATGGAAGCCATGGCTTCTATGGGGTAGGGCTTGAAGCCTATGAAAAAGTATAACCAGCAGATTTCTGGTTACTTTTAAGTCCACCTCACTGCAGTCTGTCTGGTTATAGTTACTTAAAGGATAAGTTCACCTTTCATAGTTACATAGTCTGGCTGAAAAAAGACAAAAGTCCATCCAGTTCAACCATTAAAAAGAAAAAAAAAGTTATAATCCTATACCCACAATTGATCCAGAGGAAGGCACAAAAAAACCCAGCAGAGCATCATCCAATTTGCTCCTTCAGGGGAAAACATTCCTTCCTGATCCCCCAAGAGGCAATCGGATATTCCCTGGATCAACTTTACCTATAAATGTTAGTATCCAGTTATATTTTGTGTATCTAGGAAAGAATCGAGGTCTTTTTTAAAGCAATCCACTGAGCTGGCCAGAACCAACTCTTGAGGGAGTCTATTCCACATTTTCACAGCTCTCACTGTGAAGAAACCTTTCCGTGTTTGGAGATTAAATTTCTTTTCTTCCAGACATAAAGATTTCTCCCTTGTCCTCTGTGATGACCTCAGGGTGAATAGCTCTACCCTGAGTTCACTATATGAATCACTGATGTATTGATATATGTTGATCATATCCCCTTTTAATCTCCTCTTCTCAAGAGAGAATACATTTGTAAGAAGTTACACGTGTTATTCACCATGAGGTCCTCACAGGGGACAAGGGGACACTCTTTATGTCAGGAGGAAAAGAAATGTAATCTCCAAACACAGAAAGGTTTCTTCACAGTAAGAGCTGTGAAACTGTGGAATAGACTCCCTCAAGATTTGGTTCTGGCCAGTTCAGTAGATTGCTTTAAAAAAGGCCTGGATTCTTTCTTGGATACACAGAATAGAACTGGTTACTATTTATAGGTAAAGTTGGAATTGCCTCTTGGGGGATCAGGAAGGAAATTTCTCCCCTGCAGGAGCAAATTGGATCATGCTTTGCTGGTGTTTTTTTTGCCTTCCACTGGATCAACTGTGGGTATAGGATTATAACTTTTTGTTTTATGAACTGAATGGACTTTTGTCTTTTTTCAGCCAGACTATGTAACTATGTAACATGTTACATCCATATTCAGGCTGTAACATGTAACATCTTACAATCAGCCCCCACCCGCCTGGCCACATCACTCATTCACAGTATTCTGTGAATGAGAGACTACAAGTCCCGGCAGCCTTAGCAGCTGTCAGCTTGTAGTGATCAATTAACTACCACGGCGCTGTGGAGTGCCGTGGTAGTTCATTGATTCTTCCTGTCAGTATATCTGCTTGGCCGTACATGCCGTACAAGCAAGCAGATATTCTGACAGATCTGCAGGAGACCTGCATGGCACCAGTGATCTGATGATCACTGGTGCAATGTGTTACAGGCTCTTGCAGACAAAAATAATAAATTCACATTTTCTTACCTGCAAAAAAAATGTGCATTTATTATTTTTTACTAAAAGGTGAACTTATCTTTTAAAGTGGTTGTAAACCTCTGAAATGAACAAAGCATATCCTTCTATAATGTGTACTTGCCTTGAGCTAAATCACCTACTGTTATTTCTGTGGGCTGTCAATCATCTGCACTTCTGACAGTCTATGCTGACACCTCCTGAGAGATGGCCCCACTGCCTCCAGCACACAGCAGGAGATTGACAGCTGAGGCTGTGCATGTTTCCCTATGAGATTGTGCAGAAGGTGGTATGCCCTCCCTCCATTCAGGTCTCAAAATACACTCAGCTTCCTGCTCTGTGCTGTGCAGTGCAGTGTGACACCATATCTCCGCCCCTTGCCTTCTGAAGTTATGAAATGCTGCATAGACTAGAATGTCGGCATAGACTAGAATGTGTGCTTTTGGAGGCTGTAGAGGAGAGGAGCAGATGAATAGGTAAAACATATGTAGGAGGATTTGTTTCATCTCTGTGTATCACATCAGGCTAGTCACTTCAGTGGATACATTTAAGAGTTTACAATCACTTAAAATAAGTATAGTTCAGCCTATTTAGTTTCACTACAGATCAACCACTGAGATCTCTGACCTGATGGTATAATCCATAAGCAGTATTTTTAGTTAACCACTTGCCCTCCGGCCGCTGTATATAAATGGCCAGACGGTGGCAGTCCAGGGGCGGGTTGCCGTTCATAAACGGCGCCCACCATTTTGGACTGTGCGCGCTCCCTGTGAGCGTGCAGCACTGCGATCCTGTGCCCGCTGTGTCCTCCAGACACAGTGGAACACCGATCATCGTACAGGACCTCTGTGCGAGGTCCCGATCATGTGATCACTGATTGGCCAATCAGTGATCACATGCAGAGTAGTAAGCAAGATGTCACTTCTGACATCATTGCTTACTACGTGTGAAATTTGTGAATGATCACAGAGGTCATATGGTACAAGGCTATTCACAACAGCCTTGTACAATGTGACAAGCTGTGACCAATCACAGCTCACACAGTATTTCTCAACGGCTGCAAGAATGTAGCCAGAGAGAAGGAGAAATGATTGCTTTTACAGCCTTTATGGGAATAAAAGCAATCAGTGTAAAGAAAAAATCTTCATCACCCCCCACAAGTAGTACAGTGTCACTGTGGTGTCACTGTACTGCTAGGGTGACAGTATGTAAAAAAAACAAAAAAAAACAATATAAAAAAATAAAATAAAAATGTAAACTTTTTTTTTTAATTATAATTTTTGGTTCTAAACTAATTTGGGTTATTTGTTTTTTTTACTAAAAAGATAACTGAATAAATTTTGGCCAAGATTTATGATGAAATATTATTTATTTGCAAAATGTTATAACAAAAACACTTTTTAAAAAATTTTGGACATTTTCATTTATAAAAAAATCCCAGTGGTGAATAAATACCACCAAAACAAAGCTTTATCTGTCTCAAAAAAAGCTAAAAAATTAATATGGGTACAGTGTCGCATGACCGCGCAATTGTCATTCAAAGTGTGATAGCGCTGAAAGCTAAAAATTGCCCTGGACAGGAAGGGCAAGAAGTGATTAACTGATGAACAGCATTGTTATGAGCAGAGACTATCCCATACATTACAGGCCATGGATGCTGTTACATGTCTAGTTCAAGGAACTATATTTCAGATAGTGGGATAAATCTCATGAAAAACTCCTCCTTTTCTTTTAACTGCCAAGTCCATTATCTCCATCTAAGTTCCTAAACAAGACCCCCAGTGCAGCCATTACAAAGCCAAAAATGGTGTCATACTTAACCTTCTAGATTCCCTGTGCTGTCCAAGAAACAATCAAAGAACAATTCCAGAAGAGATAGGATGACCAGGGGCGGACTGACCATTTGGAAACTTGGGCACTGCCCGAGGGCCCGGGGTCAGTAGGGGGCCCCATGAGATGCCCCTGGTACCTTTTTCATAGGCTTTTTTGAGTTTGGGCAAGGACACAGGGGTCCCATGATCCCCTATTGCCCGGGGGCCCCATGAGTTGTCAGTCCGCCCCTGAGCATGACATATTTGTAATGGTCATAGTTGGGGGAAAGAGACAGGAAATAAAGCATGGAGAAGATTTCTCACAGCTGAAGCAGAAGCCGGTGTGTCCATGCCATTGGTCAAAACTGACAGATCGGTTTTGGGTGGTCTGGTACTTATATAGTATATTTATTAAAAATAGATTATTGTTCTCAAGGGCATGCAGTGCTGAATGTGGTAAAACCTTACATGTTATTACGCTCCAACATGACATACAGTTTTTAAGCATGTTTACATGGAATAAAAAGTGCAGGGTATTTTTAACTGGTCACTTCAGTCATACACAATGGCACACTCCTATTATGTCCATATTTCTGCAATAAATGTGCTTATCATCCAATGTCACTTTAAAAACTGATATACTTTGAATCCTATAAAAATGCCACATTTAAACCACAAATATGTTATAAAATACATAAATCATTGATGATTGTCTATTCACCCAGCATTGATTAATTAACCTATTAGGTCAAATAGACCTTATTTTCTGAAATTTAACATCCGACATTGAGCACTGCAGCCCCTGCTACTTAGGCAAAAACACGTCAATGTATTTTTGCTGTATGCAACTCTACTAAATATCTACTGCATACATTTGTGGGATGCCATGTTTTAGTATTTATACACTAAGCTAGATCAGATCAGAGGAATATAGGATGTACTCTAGGTAGCTTTTGAAAAGCTGACACTTGGAGGAGAGGAGTTTGGATTGTGAGAATACAAACCAAGGAACTCACAGGTCTTACCATGGTTAATGTCGAAAGTAAAGAATTGATGTATGTTTCCAATTTTTGGACCATACAGGGGGGAAACTCTTTTTGTAAGCACAGCCAGTACAGTTCTGTAGCTGCAACTTTTGTCTGATGAAAAAAATGAATGTATTAATGACATTGCTAGCCTAAATATTTTATCTGATGACTCCTGTGTTGTAGATGAAAAATATGGGCATGGGTCAGTAAAATTTAAACTTTTACAGACTAACCTCTATTTCTTTTATGTAGCAATATGAAGGAATGCCCTCCCCCAGCTTCTTTATAAATAATACTGGTTCCCCAATGAGAACCCATCATGGTGTGCCATCATAAAGTAATTGATGAGTCACAATACTCTACATTTTTTGTAAGTGGCACTGTAGGTGAGACCTAAGACTGTAACTCCTGAATTTAACTATACCAGGCAGCTAGTAGTAGGGTAAAGCCCTCACTGATACTGCATGTGTGTGGGTCACAATCATAAACATTTAATTAGGCTTTAATAGAGCACAATTTTAAACCCCGTTAACAATAAGTGTTTTGCAGGATAATGTGAAAATGACAATAACATACAGTACATTGGATGTTCAGAGAAGGCAATTAACAAAAACTGCTTGAAAAAACTCTCTCACCAATTTAGGCAATTGCAGGTAAAAGGTCAGACAAATCAAGTAACTTAAATGCTCACTTACAATTTTTTTTCTTTCTATTAATTATTTTTTTATACACTGCTCAAAAATTTTAAAGGAACACTTTGAAAACACATCAGATCTCAATGGGGAAAAATATAATTTTGTTTATCTATACTGATATGGACTGGGTAATGTGTTAGAAATGTAAGGATGCCCCATCATTTGATGGAAATGAAAATTATCAACCTACAGAGGACTGAATTCAAAGACACCCTGAAAATCAAAGTGGAAAAATGATGCAGCAGGCTAGTCCATTTTGCTGGAATTTCATCGCAGCAACTCAAAATGGTACTCAGTAGTTTGTATGGCCCCACGTGTTTGTATGCATGCCTAACAACATCAGGGCATGCTCCTAATGAGACGACAGATGGTGTCTTCGGATATTTCCTCCCAGATCTGGACCAGGGTATCACTGAGCTCCTGGACAGTCTGAGGTGCAACCTGGCAGCGTTGGATGGACCAAAACATGATATCCCAGAGGTGTTCTCTTGGATTTAGGTCAGGCGAGCCTGGGGGTCATTCAATGGTATCAATTCCTTCATCCTCCAGGAACTGCCTGCATACTCTCGTGCATTGTCATGCACCAGAAGGAACCCAGGACCCACTGCACCAGCATAGGGTCTGACAATGGGTCCAAGGATTTCATCCCGATACCCAGTGGCAGTCAGAGTGCCATTGTCTAGCCTGTAGAGGTCTGTGCATCCCTCCATGGATATGCCTCCACAGACCATCACTGACCCACAATCAAAATGGTTATGCTGAACAATGTTACAGGCAGCATAACCTTCTCCAGACCCTTTCACATCTGTCACATGTGCTCAGGGTGAAGAATCTGCTCTCATCTGTGAAAAGCACGAGGCACCAGTGGCGGACCTACCAATTCTGGTGTTCAGTGGCAAATGTCAAATTGAGCTCTGTGGTGCCGGGCAGTGAGCACAGGGCCCACTAGAGGATGTCGGGTCCTCAGGCCACCCTCATGAAGTCTTATTCTGATTGTTTGGTCAGATATATTCACACCAGTGGCCTGCTACTGGAGGTCATTTTGTAGGGCTCTGGCATTGCTCATCCTGTTCCTCCTTACACAAAGGAGCAGATACCAGTCCTGCTGTTGAGACTGTTCTGGGTGACACAGCAAACCTTCTGGCAGTGGCATATATTGATATGCCATCCTGGAGGAGTTGGACTGCCTGTGCAACCTCTGTAGGGTCCAGCTCATGCTACCAGTAGTGACACTGACCCTAGCCAAATGCAAAACTAGTGAAAAACAGTCAGAAAAGATGAGTAGGGAAAAAATGTCAGTGGCCTCCACCTGTAAAACCATTCCTGTTTTGGGGGTCATCTCATTGTTCCCCATCTAGTGCACCAGTTGTTAATTTAATTTAAACCAAAGCAGCTGAAACTGATTAACAACATCCTCTGCTACTTAAATGATCAGATCAATATCCCAGGAGTTGACTCTGATGCTATACTCTGATTAAAAAGTGTTCCTTTATTTTTTTGAGCAGTGTACTTACCACGTTCCTTTGATCTTTTTTACTAAAAAATGCAACTACTCTAGCAAAGTCAATTCCCTAGCACAGCCCCCTCCCTCCAAGGATGATATAGATCTCTGTTCATCTGGGAGTGTCTAACTGCTGTCTGTGCTGACCCAGCATCTTCACTCCTCTCATCACCTCCCTACATATCTTTATATGTAGTAGCTGGGGTGGGGGACTTTGAGTATGCTGACAACCCATCAAAGGTGGTGGCATCAGCGCTTTTGGATGTCTACTCAAAGGAGGCAATTCCAGGTAAATAACATGCATAAAATAAGTTAAATACACATATCATCTTATGGGAAGATTTTTGATGAAATTAATGATTTAGTGACAAGGCCTCTTTAAGTAGATTCACGTGAAGTTTAGTTTTCAGTCTACAAAAGTAAATCATGGAAAGCAACCTCAGCAGTAGTTTGGGCATAACATAGCTATGGCTGGCCGTAAATGGGCAGATCATGTATACAATAATGAGATCTTGACATCCTCGAAGAGTGTTCTAAACACCTATGGCATTAGTAATACCTAGATGTTGATGTTAGACGTTAGTTATGCCTTTTGGACCAGCTTCTGTGTAAAATCTCTGGTTGCAGGAATGTTGCTGTTTCGGCAGTGGTGGAAGGAGATAGGCATAGCAAGTAGTGCCTGGGGCAAGATTATTTTGTGAGAAATAATAGTGATCAGGCAAGAATTTCTATTGTATCTGATCACTTGGTCTTCCAAAAACAGTTATCTGCATATCAGGGGTGGTCAAATTAATGTTGGATTCTCACCTGATCATACTCAAAATGGTTGGGTTGGGGGATTATCCTCCACTGGCATATTTAGAAAGGGTAATCATTAGGATTTACAGACTGATTTACTGACATGTGATATGCGGTGAATGTAAACCAAGGATGCCTTTGTTCACTATGCAAATTTTAATTAACTGAAGGTTAGTTTCCTAATTTGTAAAAACAAATCCCTCACTCAAAGTCAATTTGCCTCAAATATTAGCAAAAAGTAATAAGCCTACCCCTCAGGTTACAATATTAAAAAACAAAATCACAAATAATTGATGTAAGAAATAAAAAAAAAAAAAATGGAGTAAAAATAATTAATGAAGCACCGAACAGTAACACATTGGGGCTTATGGTTACAAAATGCAATGAAAAGAAAATTCCTGTCATTTCTGCAGAGCAAAGTTGAAAATAAAACAAGGACTATGGGCAACCTGAAATTTTCCCTTACTTCCCTGTTTGTGCATCAGGCACAAGTACAAGGAATAATACAAAAGTAAGGCATCTTAATGATGTCACATTGTAGTCCATATCTAACAGCTAGTGTATTATGCAGCTACCGAAAATAATCATAACAACTAGGCAAAACTAATGAATTTTAATCTGCCAACTATATTTTTTAAGGCATATATATACTATATAGGTACTATACACAGTAAAACTCATTACATTAAGATGAGACCTCACCTTGTCTTGCTAAGCATGCAGCTTCTGAGTGCGGAATACTGGTGACATCAGTTCCATTAACAGCCATTACTATGTCGCCCACCTGAAGTCCTGCTTCTTCAGCAGCTCCATCTGTTAACAAAACACACGTAATGCAGTTAAAGTGGTGTGAAATCTAAAGCGCCTTGCAATGTTGGACTATAGAAATACCAGTCTGGCCATTAAGAATTGCCTATTTTCTCACTAAAATATTTTTTAAAATTACAAAAACATTTCTTACATTTCTAAAGGAATAGTTGCTTTGATGTTAAAATAAACTAATGCGTTTCCATAAGTGTTGATGGGAAATATGTCAATGTGCAAATCACTGGGGTTGATTTACTAAAGGCAAATAGGTTGTTCACTTTGCAAGGAAAATTGCATTTTGGTCAGTGAATGTGGTGAAATTTCACTTTGCAAAGAATATCCAGTCAGGTGCAAGGAAAAAAATTTTTTTGCTCACATTTGATTGGATGATGGAAATGATCATAGCTTCAACAAAGGTCTGGGGAAAATCCCCTTGCACAGTGCAACTTCCCTTGCAAAGTGAACAGTCTATTTGCCTTAAGTAAATCAACCTCTTTGTGTCTACTTAAAGAGAAAATCAGAATAATATGCTGTTTGTGCCAAAGTATACTTTGACACTACTCTACACTTTCTCCTTCAGTGCAATCACTGGCATCGATGATAAGTCCTCATGCACACTGGATGTTTTGATAACGCTGGTAACGTTAGCTGTGTAAAGTCATGTTAAAAACTTGAGCTTTTCAGCTTTTTTTTTAGCGTTTTTTGCATTGGAGTTCAGAGGTGTTTAGTGGCATTTTGCCCCGTTTGTGTTTTTTAGCATTTCTTTAACCAAAGAAAAAAAATTTGTTTTGGTCAAAAAAAGTCCAAAAATGCCGGTTTGCAGCAGTTTACTGCGTTTTATTGCGTTTTTCAGTGTTAGAGCATTTTTACAGCTAAAAAAAACTCCTCTAGAAACCCACTAGTCCTGGGTTTTTTTTCCAGCCAAAAAACGTCCCTGCCAAAAAACATTGATTACAGTCTATGTGTGCATGGACACATAGGATAACATGCTGAGGGGTTTACTAGCAGTAGAAAAAAAAAGGCAAAAGCAAAAAACAGCCGCTGTAAAAACGTCAAGTGTGCATGAAGACTAAAAATGCCTTCATTGCTGATACCTGCTGGATTTGCTTACAGCTAGACATTGCTTGTAGGCCCCATCTACGTTTCACAGCACATCCTGTATACTACATGTGAAGTTATGTGCTTTGTTTATAGGCAATCGGTGCCCAAATAATAACTGTGCACTATTTGCATCTACATAGGCTGCATAACATAACATGACATAACTATAGAAAATTAAAAAAAAAAAAGAAAACACTACAATAATAATTGGTAAACTCTAGGAAAGAATTCCACCCAAATGAACAAGCCTACGAAGACTATTTACAACCCACAAAGTAGTCTCTAGAGTGGACCAAATCTTTGTTCCTACCCACATTCTGCCTCAGCTGGGCTCCAGTGACATAGCAGCCATCCCATGGTCAGATCACAATGCCATTATATCAATTTTTTGCTGTTTTTTGAAAAATGACATAATGGTAGATAGGACCTGAATGGTAGGTAGTACCTGATAGTACCTTTCTTCTAAGTAGTCCTGAGGTGGCACACAAAATTACAATCTCACTAACGGAATATTTTACCTTAAATTTGACCCCAGACATTGTGCCAGAAACCCTTTGGAATGCACATAAATTAGTGCTCTGAGGCTGTCTAATATACATTTCATTCTAATTTAAAAAACAAGGAACTTTTTAACCTTAAACAACTTGAAAAGTAATTCCCGACAGTTACTGCCCAATATAAATCCAATCCCTCTTTAGGGCTCAGGAAACGACTGTCTGCTGTTCAAAACTCAGCTTAATTTATGCATTACCTCTCAGGCGTAAAAACAAATGTGATGGACTAAGAATAAATTTACATACATTGGAACAAACCTGGTATCCTTCTAACTAATAGATTACACAGACCAGATCAACTCCAGAAACCTATACACTTTAAGACAAATCATTTAGAATTCATCAGTAACACTGTTAGGATAATCTGATGGTACTATAAATGTTTAACCAAAGGATGTCCAAGCCCCAGCTATTTTCAACAAATCAGCTGCTGAAGCATTTTTTTCTGAACTGAAATACACACAACGAAATAACAACTACCCACATATCTTGATTGAAGAAGAGCCACAGGTGGCCGATCCACAGTTGCTCAATAGTATGCAATAGTAAGGTAAGGAAGGATCCGCACGACCATAGATGCTCTTTAGATGCTTACATTTATTTGAAGACCACAGCATGTGCTGTGGTCTTCAAATAAATGTATGCATCTAAAGAGCATCTATGGCAGTGCAGATCCTTCCTTACTTTTCTTTCTGAACTGCCTTTACCTATTTCTGAAGATCTCCTGCAATTTCTGGAGACCTCAATCTCCCTTATGGAAGTCTTGTCAGTGACCAAATCACTTAAAATGAAGAAACTACCAGGCCCAGATGGCAGATATTGCACTTTACTATAAAAAGTTTGCAGATATTTTAGTCCCAGAGCTGATGCTTGTCTACAATGTGGTCCAAGCAGATGGGTCTTTGAGAGAAGCAGCCATATGCTTGATACCCAGGCCCAATACAGACCATACCTATTGTAGGGTAGATACAAGCAAGTATAGATGGTCAATTAAAACTGTCTCACTTACTAAGCTGGACAAAATTGTACTAATTCTAAGTGAGACTAGGTGTACTCTAATGTTATTGTCTTGTACTGCATTGTCTCCATGGATGCTTAAAATGCTTAATAAAATTGTATTGAAAAAAACAATACAAAAACAATAAAACAGGCATATTCAGAAAGTGCAAGGATCAAAGGGCAAAGTCCAGATTATTTTCTGCATGCCATGGCTTACTGAATTTACAGCTTTTCTCCCTACGCTATTTATTTAATAATACTGTATGGGTTTCTGGATTTTAGTGGGGTTTCTGCTCTAAACCTTCAGCGTATTTAAACTGATTAGCAAAAATAGAATATTGCTAATCAGTATTTATACTTAAACAAGCAGAAAAAAAAATTGTTAGCTCCTGTGTTGCAGTAGGAACTTCCTTGGTTCGTCTGCAAGTCATTACTAAGGACAAGATTGAGGTTTGGATACTCTGACCCAAACTCAGCCTTTCCCTGAAAAAAACTGCCTCTAATTGGTCAGTTGATCTGTCCAAATTCCTTGTTGAATCAACCTCTGTTCAACCACCCTGTCAGTATATTCTCGATCAATCTGCACACCAGGCAATATATCCCTGATGAAGTCACGTTACTCATGACGCAACATGTAGGATAGAAGCGTGGTGGCGTCATTTCTGGTTGTGGACAGATGGCCATCTTGCTACACCTAGTCTCTGTACATGGTTGTTATATGCCTGAATGGGTTCTGTGAACCCTTTTTAATTTGTGAGTAGCATTTTGTTTCTTTTACGTCTTAATAATTTACTGCACTATGAGAAGTTCTCTGTTCCATTGAAGTGGTATTGCTAAGGATTATTATATCTAAACCTGAGGAGACCTGTGGAATTCTAAGATCCATCTGGATATTGATCCGACATTCTATAGGTCAGCCATAGAGCGTGAGTGTGTATGCTGGAAAGTGGAGGAGCATGTGTGGTGATTATTTGTACCTGCAAGTCAACGGTGAATTATGCTACAGATTGGAAGATTTTGGCCAAAAAGACTGTGTTACACATTCACTTTAATTTTAATTTTGGGACTTTACTTATTTTTCACACTAGTAGATTTGTGATATTACAACTTTTTATGGTGGGAGCTCATCCAGGTGTTTATATATGCATATTTGTCTTTAATATTAGTATTTATTTATATATCTAGTTTTTATTTACACTGTTTTATTGTCATATTAATTTTGTTGTGTATTTTCTCAGCCGGTGGTTTACTGTTGGTGTTGTTAATACCCTCTCACAATATTGGGATTGGAAAACTGTTACTCATTCACTCACTATAGATTATGCTCAGCCGATTGTGTATTATTTCTTTGGAAAATCTCACTTTGGATCTATTTGCTTATTAATATTTATAATTTTTGAGAACTCAGCTAGGTGTTTACGTTTGCATTCTTCCATTTCCCTTTTACACATATTATATGGGTTTTATTTTCCACTGAGTTTGGTATCCTTTACTATTTGTATGTTTGAGATCTGACAGATTGTTTTTTTTTTTTTTTATATCCCATGTGATTCACATTTATATTGTCACTCATGGATAATAGCTAATAGTTATCCTTTTTGTTTTCTTTGATTTTTAGATAGCAGCGCAGCACTATTTTATTGTATTTAAGTTGTTGATGTGGGAACACATTGAGGTTTTTGCAGCAGCTTCAGTTTTCTTACATACAGTACATTGATCCGTCTGCGGTAGTGCATGAGTATTTCCTTTGATTTCTGGGCAATACACTGCAGCACTGAGCAGTGTATTCTGATAGCGGGGGAGTCTCCCTGCTGTCAGAATACAAAGACACAGTGGAGAGGATTCCTGCATCCACCTTGAAAAACTGACACATGTATATCCAGCTTTACATCCCTGGACAATGTGATTGTAATAGATTTAAGCTGCTGAACAACATGACTGATGATGGATCTACATCACAGGACATTATTTACATTGTTTTAATACATTTTTCTGTTTTTTAACTGCTACCCGACCACCCTATAGCAGATATACTGCTACAGGGTGGCAGGGGTGGGCAAAATTATATACTCTATTTATACGTGATTACGTGTTTCTGGGTAGGGGGCGAGTGCAAGCCCTACCCGCGCCGCCATTCGCAGCTGCAGCTGTCAATCACCGGGTCCCGGCCAGTGATTACCCACTGGCGCCCGGTGATCACTGAGCATCTCCAACGAGGAGGATGACTGTCAGTTCGGGCACACTGCTCTGGCACACTGCACATCACAGCCATCCAGAGCAGTGTGATTACAGTGAAGCCCACACACTGCCCCCTATGTAAAACACTCCCTGCACACAATTAACGCTTTGATCGCCCCTCATGTTAACCCCTTCCTGCCCAGTGCCATTAGCACAGTGTCAGTGCTTTTTTTTTAGCACTGATCAATGTATTGGTGTCACTGGGGATGTCAGTGATACTGTCAGTTCGGGCACACTGCTCTGGCACACTGCACATCACAGCCATCCAGAGCAGTGTGATTACAGTGAAGCCCACACACTGCCCCCTATGTAAAACACTCCCTGCACACAATTAACGCTTTGATCGCCCCTCATGTTAACCCCTTCCTGCCCAGTGCCATTAGCACAGTGTCAGTGCTTTTTTTTTAGCACTGATCAATGTATTGGTGTCACTGGGGATGTCAGTGATACCAAGTCAGTTCTCCCCAGTGTCAGAATGCATGCCGCAGTCCTGCTATAAGTCGCTGGTCGCCACCAATACTAGTAAATAAAAAAAAATTCCAGTATCTATACCACCATTTGTAAATGCTATTACTTTCATGTAAACCAATTAATTTACACGTACTGGGATTTTTTTTTAGCAAAGACATATAGCAAAATACATTTTGGCCTAAATTTATGATGAAATTTGATTTCTTAAAAAATTTTTACTGGACATTTTTAATAGCAAAAAGTTAAAAAATATCGTTTTTTTCTCAAAATTGGCTGTCTTTTTTTTATTACACAAAAAATAAAAAATGCACAGGCGATCAAATACCACCAAAAGAAAGCTCAATTTGTGGGAAAAAAGGATGTAATGTGCTTGAGGCCCTCTCTCTTCTAGTCAATTTTCTAGTCACTCATGCTGCATGCCAGGATAAGGATCTGGGTTAATTGTTAGGGGGGGAACCTCATGTTGTTAATTTCCCCTCTTTTCTGTGTACAGTCACTGGAAAAAAACAGTGTGGGGTTCTTTCATTTACTGGATGGCGTGAGACAGGGAGACATCATCGGGAAGTGAGCCATTGTGGTGGCAGGTCTTAATGGTTGATGGTGGTTTTACACTGGTGAACAATGTGATTGATCATGGTTTTATATCAGGGGACATTATTTACATTTTTTGGAAATGTTAGTAAAGCATTTTTGTGAAGGTGTCTGTGTGTTTGACTTTTTTGTCTAAGTGAGTGATTAGGGGTACTAATGTATTTATTTAGCTGGGAGAGGACAGATATCTGGGCACTCCTTATTATAAGGGGTTCCAGATTTATATAAACCCCCCTACAAACCCACATATTCTTTTTGGGGGATGGAATGTAGAAAACTATCCCTTGTCCTACAACACTAGGAAAAGGTGCCTTGCAAGGAGAAAGAAGCTTTGCAACATCCCTCTTACAAGGTACCCCTCCAATGTTGAAAGGCATGTGGCCTGGTATGGTAGGAAGAGGGCCACACACTCTTTGGCCTTTCTTTCCTGTTACATGCACCTTTAAAGTATCGCTCAAGCATATTATTTAAAGGGATTGTATATTTTTAATGTTATTCTTAAAAGAGGAGTGTGATGGACAGCAGAAATATTCTTTCATTTTTGTGTTGTTTTGTCAACACATGTGGCCAACAGTCAGCTTGTCTGTTTTGTTTATAATTTGAAGTCCTGTGCCCTGCAGGGGGTGGGAGGTGAGAATTATACCAGTAGGGAGCGCAGACAGCATGGTTCCTGTGGCTGTGCAAAGCTAGACGTGTCGGCACCGGGAGCTTGGGGCTTGGTCAATTGAAAGGGCCATATACCGTGTCCCTATGGGGCGAGTAGGACTCTTAGTATGGGAGAGCTTGAGTGAGGATGGACAGACCTGCATCTGCCTGAGCCCTAACTAGAAGATGCATTGAACTGTGCTTTGCTTTGTGCACTGCTGGGACTTGTGGTCCTATATTGCCTGTGTAGTCTTGAAGCTACAGCCAAGACACACAGCCCTCTGAAGACCCGTGAGGAGTTGGTGCCTATCTGCCTAGACCTCTTCTGCTGAGGCCACTGCTGGCTAGTGAGTCCCTGGATCGCTACCCTGTGAACTGCCCTGAGTGCCTGGACCTCCTGCCTGCCAGAGTTACCTTCTGCTGTGTGCCCTGATTACCCTGCCTGCCAGAGCTGCCTTCTGCTGTGTGCCCTAATCGTTCCCTGCTCGTGTGACAGAGTGCTGTGAGAGGTCTGAGTTGCGGCCAGACCCTACAACCAAGACCCTGCCTGCTGCTGAGTGACCCTGCTAGCCTGCCTGCTGCTGAGTGCCCCTGCAAGCCTGCCCTCTGCTGAACTGTTCTTCTGCTGTGTGCCCGGATTACCCATTGCCCGCCTGAATTGCCCTTCTGCTGTGTGCCTGGACTTACCCGTTGCCCACCTGAACTGCCCCTCTGCTGTACCCGCATTATCTTTGCCTGCCAGTCTGCCCCTCTGCTGTGCCCAGATTACCCCTTGCCTGCCTGAACTGCTCTCTGCTGTGCCCGGACTCTCTTTGCCTCAACTGCCCCTCTGCTGTGTGCCCAAACTACCCCTTGCCTGCCTGAACTGCCCTCTGCTGTGCTTGGACTCTCTTTGCTTCAACTGCCCCTCTGCTGTGTGCACGGACTACTCCTTGCCTGCCTGAACTGCCCTCTGCTGTGCCCGGACTCTCTTTGCCTCAACTGCCCCTCTGCTGTGCTCTCGGACTACCCCTTGCCAACCTGAACTGCCCCTCTGCTGTGCCCGGACTCTCTTTGCCTCACCTGCCTCTCTGCTGTGTGCCTGGACTACCCCTTGCCTGCCTCAACTGCCCTCTGCTGTGCCCGGACTCTCCTTGCCTCACCTGCCCCTCTGCTGTGTTCCCGGACTACCCCTTGCCTGCCTTAACTGCTGTGCCCGGACTCTCTTTGCCTTAACTGCTCCTCTGCTGTGCTCCCGGGCAACCCCTTGCCTACCTGAACTGCCCCTCGGCTGTGCCCGGATTATCTTTGCCTGAACTGCCCCTCTGTTGTGTGCCCGGATTACCCATTACCTGCCTGAATTGTCCCTCTGTTGTGTGCCCAGACTTAACCCTTGTTGCCCCGATCAATTGTCCCAAATCCCTCAATAAAAACCTTGTGTGCCCACTGCTCTCCGCGTGTGTTCTGTCCTGCCTACACCTCCGTCACAAGGAGTATAGCCAAAGCTATTTTTGGCTGTGCTTCTCCTCTGGATTACAAGATTGCAGTACGTTCTGCACTCCTGTGACCCATTTTCAGCCCGTCCGCCCAAAAGCCGACAGCCAGCTAAAGCCTGCTGTCGGCTGACATCACTCAGCTAGTTCAGGCTCAGAAAAGATCCAAACTGTAAAGGCATCTGCCCAAATGTCTGGACTGGCAGCTGGCTCAGACTCTCATTGAGCAGCTGAGAGCCTGAGCCCCCTCCACAGCCCAGCACTCCAGTAAATGCTGGAGGGACAGAGCAGAGAGCTGGTGACTGACATTGGATGCTTGCATTAACATGCTGCTCAGTTTACACAGGGTGAGTACAGACTCATTTTAGATTACAGACAGGTTTATCTTTATAATTTGATTATTGGGGCTTTGTGTCTTCTTTGAATGCTTTATTTTTTCATTTTATAGATTATAATAAGTAATAGAATTACTCTTCTCACATATATTCATCATGGCAATACAAAGTCATGAAAACTATAGAAACCTAAGCTAAATTAGCCTTTTTTTACACATTTGTGCATAGTATCCTAGGATGCCATAACTAATTTACAACATTTTAGTGATTATCATTAAGATAGCTTAGGTGGATTTGTGGCCAACTATTGATCTGATAAGTCTATTTATGAGTAATAACCATGCAGCTCTTGTCAAGCCTGTATAACTTCCAGGTTTCAGAAAATATATTTGCATTCTTTTATTTATTGAACAAGGTTTCCAGCCAATAAAACATTTCATTATTTTTTTCAAAAGGCGATCATACTTTGAAAGCAAGAGCATTTTCAATTCTCAAAAAATTCTGACCCTTCAAATATATAAATTTTATCAAAGGACTCAGCAGATTTATATCTTTTCTTGAAGAATATGATTGAAACACGTTTAGATAAAATATAAAAGAATTAATAGTTAAATGCTAAGATATTTTTATAACATCATGAATAGATCTGTTTATTCACAATTCACTGTTCCAGGCTTTCATTAAATAATTCACTTACTTGTATCGACTTCAGTAACCAGAATTGGTTTTGAAAACTGGATCCGGAATCCCCATGGGTAGTCTCCTGTGCCTTTTGTAATTCTGACTGTACGTTCTCGAACTGTTCAAAAGGGAATGTTTATTCAGAATTTATTACCTCTGCTACTACATCTGAGAATAAAAAGCTATCTAAATTGTAAGAGTGTGGGTTAATACCATAAATCTGAGTAGGCTTGATTTAGAATAATTGAATAAAACATACAATATGTAGGTTTATTCAATAAGGTAACGCAAACAAAAAGACAATAAGCAATATGTGTTTACATACTGTAACAGCAAACGTGCACATTACATCCAATCAGATATGATCGTTTTACAGGTTTGACATCTTTTATTAACTGTGTTGTTAACATCATATTTGCTATTTCAACTGCCTTATTAAATAAGCCTGAGAGAATGGAAAATGGCAAAGTAAAAGTGGAGTTTGGCCATGCTCCCTCCTCCCTCTGGCATATGTTACAATTGGAAATTTGCTGAGCAGGAATGTAGCTTATTGCTGCAGGATTCTGTGTTATGCCCAGAGACTACAATAGCCACGGCCTGCATCTTCTTCATACTGTTAGAACTGATATCTGCTGCTGGTCACATACATTGCAATAATTACAGCGGGTAAAATAAGTATTGAACACGTCATCATTTTTCTCAGTAAATATATTTCTAAAGGTGCTATTGACATGAAATTTTCACCACATGTTGATAGCAACCCATGCAATCCATATATACAAAACCCCAAAACAAATACATTCAGAAATTACCGTATTTTTCGCTCTATATGACATACTTTCTTCCCCCCAAAAAATGGGGGACAATGTCTGTGCATCTTATGGAGCGAATATGGAGTGTTGTGTTAGAATACTGGGCCGGCCGCTCGGCTCTACTGTGCAGAAGAACCTGCTCCTTGGTCCTACCTGTTCCTTGGTCCAGCGGTGTCCTGCTTTCACACGCTGTCTTCTCTCCCCGGAACCGGCATCTTCAGTGTGGGCACCCGGCTGTGACAGCTTGTGGCTTCACAGCTGGGTACCCACTGTGCATGCACAAGAAGCACTGTGCTTTGTGAGTGGCTACCTGTAGTCTTCTGGGACCTGTCCCACTACGGGGGGAGGACAACTCTGCGGAAGTGGGAGCGGTGACCTGTCAAATTCTGGTACCCGCCCCCCCCGCTCCCCAAAGGTCTGCAGTCTCTGGTCATCTCCTTTACTATATCTGCAGTCTCTGGTCATCTCCTGTACTATGTCTGTTGTCTCTCGTCAGCTCCTGTACTATGACCGCAGTCTCTGGTCATCTGTACTATGTCCGCAGCCTCTGGTCATCCCCTGTACTATGTCCGCAGTCTCTGGTCATCACCTGTAGTATGTCTGCAGTCTCTGGTGATCTCCTGTACTATATCCGCAGTCTCTGGTCATCTCCTGTACTATGTCTGTAGTCTCTGGTGATCTCCTGTACTGTGTCCACAGTCTCTGGTCATCACCTGTAGTATGTCTGTAGTCTCTGGTCATCTCTTGTAGTATGTCTGCAGTTTCTGGTCATCTCCTGTACTATGTCCGCAGTCTCTGGTCATCTCCTGTACTGTGTCCGCAGTCTCTGGTCATCTCCTGTACTATGTCCACAGTCTCTGGTCATCTCCTGTACTATGTCCGCAGTCTCTGGTCATCTCCTGTACTATGTCCGCAGTCTCTGGTCATCTCCTGTACTATATCCGCAGTCTCTGGTCATCTCCTGTACTATGTCTGCAGTCCATTGGTTCAGAATATTTTTTTTCTTGTTTTCCTCCTATAAAATTTCCTTACATTCAAGTCTATAGTAACGCACCAGAAACATGCTGGCATGTGTTTGCAGCACATTAGCCCTTGTTCACAACAGCCAAAAAACCTCTAGGTATCTGGGGTGCTTTACCACATATCAAATGCACATAGAGCATTTGGGGAGCGTTAAACTTCTAGCAAACTCAAAGAATGACTTACATTACCACTATAGGCATGTTTGTTAAAGTCCGTATTTGCAGCAAGTGTGAACAAGGCCTTAGTGTTGTGGTTGTGTTATGTACACTGAAGTGGAGAGTTCCCGCAGTACTTGTTAGTTGGGTCTCTTTAAGAGTATCAGACAGAACTGTCATATTAACCCACTTACTTGCTACAGATCGGGGCCTTTTGCTGAGACATCTTGGGCTATTATCTGGACTGCAATCGTCACCTCTAAATATCCATGATGCTGAATGAAAGCTTTCTGTATATAATCCTTTGTCCTTGCTGTCAGTTCGTGACGCTAGATCCACTGAACGTGTATCTTCTGAGTTTCCTAGAAAACATGTTGACAAAACAGTAGACATTTCAGTATCCATAAATAATAGAGGTGATATTAATTATTACAATTTTACTTGGGATGGGGGTGTATATCCCACAGTCAGCTGTAAAAGAGACAGTAAGGCAGCACTATATATACAAAATAATTGTTTAACAGAGCACATAAATCAGCTTCATGAAGCACCTCAAAATCTAGTTAACAACACAATGCTTATAAACAGATGGTTACATAAGCTGCAAAGATGTGTGAAGCAGCCAAGACATTTGTTATAATAAGTGTCACATCTATGCGTGCGAAGCAGTAATTTTCAGCAATTAGTTACAGCAAAATAGAAGTAGGCCTCTGCTATTTATATGTAACCAATGTGTGGTAAAATTAAATTGGATGAAAGCTGTGGTTCTTAGCCAAGTCAGAGCAGTGGGGTTCACATACAAATCTGGAAAGGAAAAGCCTAGCTTATTTATTAAATGTATCATCATATTCTCCCATCCTATGGAACTCCCTACCCCAATCTGTCCGACTATCTCCTAATCTATCCACTGTTAGATGCTCCCTGCAAACTTTTCTCTTTAAAGAAGCCTATCCTGCTTCTACCTAGTAAACCACCATTTATTTCCTCCATCAGCTCATCCCCCCACAGCTATTACCTTTTGTATGACTTAACCCTTCCTCCTAGATTGTAAGCTCTAACGAGCAGGGTCCTCTGTTTCCTCTTGTACCAAATTGTATTGTAACTGTAATGTCTACCTTCATTTTGTAAAGCGCTGTGAAAACTGTTGGTGCTATATAAATCCTGTATAATAAATAATAATATGCATGTATGTCAAAATCAAGGGTCTGGACTGCATCCTTAAGTCCTGCTGAGTGCTCCCGGACACCTGAGGCTGAAAATGTGACTAAGCAGTCAATGATCATTGTAAAGCTGAATGTTGCTCAGTTCATTTCCTGGCGAAAAAAAATCCTCCCTATCTAATCTCTGTTTGTTAAAAAATAAAGCTTTTGAACTGCAGAATCATTCACCTGCAACCACTAGCATGTGATCCTCCACGGCACCCCATCCAGTGGTGGAGACCAAAGTTTGTTGGGTGCTCCCCTCTGCTCAAAACTGGTCTTGTTGCCACCCACTTGTGCTCCTAGTGGGAGCCCCTGGCGTGGACACTTTCATCAGCCAATGGACAGTGTTCAAGTCATCAGGAAACAATATGGGCTCTGCAAGAAGGACCCTCCCATACTGCAAATCAAAAAAAGGAAGGATCACACCCAGCCTATCCTGTGATCATAGCTTAATTTTTTTTTTAATAAAAAATTGTGCTTTGTTGAAAATGAGTGGAGTAGGAGAGAATTATTTTTTTAACTACCCAGAGTGGAGCTATAAAGAACATAGCAGTGTCACCTTCCTGTCTATAGCCTGCTAACTGAACAGACTGAACAGTGGAAGATCATTAGCATGCTGATGAGGTAATTAATTCAACTAAAACTTCTGAATATTTACATTTAATAAGACACATGTGATATAAGACTATAGCATTGTAAAGCAAATGAAGACAATGCAGAAATAATTTTCACTGTCTACATTCTTGCTGCTATTACTCAACAACTAGTAATTATTCTAAAGCCATATAAAAGCTTCCTGGAGTCTGAGCTCTTGTGCTCTGTATGTGGATCCTGCTGACAAAAATTCAACATGGCTGTGCCAGGACTGATTTTTTTTTAAAACATTGTAACATTAATCTGAATACAGATATAACGAAGGAGTGTCTTCTAACTGAACTTCTGTACATTCAATGAGTTTTTGTTCTTCGTGACTGGGTCCTTTATTAGTTTTATTAATTGCTTTGGATTGCTGTGTGCTTTTACTGTTAGCACTGTTGTAATAAATAAACACTAACAGGCAGGCAATACATAGGCATTGAAAATCCTTCTTCATTGGTGGAACGGCAGCACATGGAACTTCTCATAGCCATTCCCTCCTGAAACATCTTTCTAGGCCCTTGACTGAACCATTTATGTAGACTTGATTTATTCTGCTATGTTCCAACCATACAGTGTCATCATATAACTGGTGTGGCAGTGATCAGGGACACTGACTGGTGACAGCACAAAAAAAAATGTATAATTCTTTTCAATTTTTTTATTTTTTGTATTTTTTTTTCCTTTTTTTTTACAATTTTTTTTTCATAACACACTGTGACAAAAGCAGTATACTATTACCATAGTAACATTTTATTACTCTGGGGAAGTAATCAGTAATTTTTCTTTTTCAATTGCTTATAGCAAAACATGTTTTGCTATAAGCAGTTATTTACTTGAATTAAATTGATTCATTCAGGTTTTTTTTGTTGTGATTAGCTGTGATTGGTGACAGCTAATCAGCTAATCACACGACACAGATGGGCTGCGATTGGCCCGGACTGTACATGTGATCACTGTGACCAATCACAGCTAGTGACACAATTGTATATAATGAATGGCATGAAAGGAAGCCATACATTGTTTATGATTGTCATGTGACCTGCTGTGATTGGTTACAGTGGTTACATGGTACTGGCAATAGGCTGGTACAAAGATCTGTCATCGGCTGTGTCTGAGGTAAACAGCCAGTGACAGATCTCGCCACAGAGCAGCCCTGTGGGCACGTAATCCCGAAGGACGTCATATGATGCCCACCTGGATCGATGAGAGTCCCGCACAGCCATCATTTTGCTATTGCGGGTGGTAACAGGTTAAACTGTATCATTTGAAATTTCTGTTAAAGTATACTGTTTTAAGAATTCTGTACTCAATTTGTTATTGGACAGTGCCTTCATAAAAACCTATTTGAAAGAATAAATAAACACAAAGAATATTGTATGTTGCTTGCTATTAAAGTGCAACTTCCTTTGCAAAGTTAACAGTCTATTTGCCTTTAGTAAATCAACCCCATACTGGCCAACAGGTGGAAGAGAATCCAGCAGGTGACCAAATAACTGACACACTCAGCAGTATGTTGGACGTTGAATATACTTACTCTGCTTTAAAAATGTGGAAATAGTGTTGATTTCAGCAATTTAAAGTGACCACTTTCTCTCTATGACCTTCACCTCACTACTGTCTCCTGCAGTGGAATGGAGTTCAGCAAAAAGAACCAGTGAGTTCTTCAGGGAATCCAGTAGACTGAGATTCCCAGAAGGGCTTGTTTCCAAGCAGAAGGAAGAGGACCTGTAACTGTATAATTTCAACAAGCCTTAGATAAGCTTTGAAACAAGCCATCTCTGACCTCTAGAGCTGCAGGCACTGTGAAGGAATTCATCCACAAAGTTTACAGCTGAAGCTCTGAAGTTGTTGCTTCTCTCAGCAGCTCAGTTACATCTGTTCCTTCCTCCCAGCAGTGATAGTCTTTCAGCCTTCTAATATCCAATGTATTCACAGAGCAAAGGCTCTGAGTGGTAGAAGCAATGAGAGACTTGACTTTGCTGCTTGAAAATGAATATTGGAATATCCATAGTGCTGCCACTGGTTTGCTGTTATATAATATATTTACCTCTACCTGTCAGTCAAGTTTCGCCTTGCCCACTGTTACTTTGAGCCTCTCTATTGGTCTTTAAAGCGATAAGCTGTTGTGCCTGGGAAGGGGTTTGGGTTAGGACCAGCTTTTAGAGGAAAGGTTGAGATTTGCATTTGAGTTTTCCGTGAAGGCAACCTCTAGTTATGTTTAGCTGAATCAGAACAAAATTTTTTCGGCAGAAGAGACATGCAATGTTTCTTTTGCAAAAAAATCATTTCCTGGCTCTGTATGCCATGCAATGTGCAGCCACCCTCTATTCTTGGCATCCTGAAAATAGAGCCGGTTGCAAGACCATTCAACTCCTCCGCGCATGTGTGCATATGCTACGCATACTTGCAGATTATGGCAAAAGCTTATCCTCACCAATATATTTACTCTGCTTTAATTATTTTCTCAGGCTTACTACTCAGTTTAACAATAGGCTTACTTTAAAGTAGATTTAAAGTCATCTTATGAAAAAGGCAGTAGAAGCTCATTCTAAAACATTCTAAGCTGGACCTGTAAGAACAATCTTAAATTTGGAAGCTTAAATGAAATTTTCCTTCTTGATTAGGTATGTTTTACTGACACGTGCCTGTTTGACGTAATTTAACTTAAGTTGCAGTTGCATACTCAAGCCAATGATGTGTAGATGACATCTACATAGTAGGATTAAACAACTAATGTCACGTTACTGGAAGATTAGAAAGCATTATCACTCTGCAAATGAGAAGCAAAAAAAGCAATGTAAAAACTCTTATCTTTAGAAATGCAGAAAATATTTTGCATTGGTCAACAAATATACATATAGCATTGTTCTAATAGCATATACTGTAGGTGTTTGCATAATTTCTATAAATATGCCATAAAAGCTTCAAAACTATCAAAATTTTTTTGGGAACACAGCCAACCTGCTGAATGTCTCAAACATTCATGCTGGCTTCCATCTCCTGTAGCTAGTGGCCCTTCTAACTATGCCCATATTATTTTAAATGGAGACCTGCGTTTTCACTGTTTTAGCCACCACTATCTGTCTGAGACTACTGTGGCCCCTCCATCATACACTATTGCATGGGATGGAGGTACACAAATGCATTTGAAAAGAGACTGCAATCCCCCGATGCATGCCTAAGAAGCTTGTTTGATATGGCTGCACTGGATTTCTTTCAAGCTAAAAGGGAATTCTAAACTTAAAATTTTTTTGGTAACTTTTACTGGAGAGTTTACAAGTTCATAAACTGGATTTTTATATAATGTTTTTCATTATGATAAAAGATCTTTATTTTACAAATAAACATTTGATATGAGGCGCTTCTATGACAGTTTGTTTGTACAGCATTCTGGGCTTTCCAATAGGTCATTTGTTGGCAAAATAAATAAATAAATAAAGAGAGTCAAGTATTTTGGAATATTACCATTCTATTGCAAAGTTAGATTTCTGAAGTGCTCTTGTTCCAGACACAGGATTTATTTCACAGCATAAGAAAAATGATCTGCTGATGCAATGCATTCTGGGGAAAGAACACCTAGAGGGAGATTTAATAAACCTGGTGCACTAGAATCTAGTGCAGCTGTGCATGGTAGCCCATGAACCTCTAACTTCAGCCTGATCAATTAAGCTTTGACAAGAAAACACGGATACTGATTGGTTTCTATGCAGGGCTGCATTAGGTTTTTCACTCTCCAGTTTTAGTAAATAATCCCCCTTGTCTTGTGTTGATTTGTAGTGAGAGTGAAAGTTTCTGCTGAAACACTCGACTGATGTAAGCTCACAACAATTTATTGGCAGACCACACGGCCTGGTCTTAAGAATTTCTATAGTTTGTCTTGTCTGACTGCCTTTATTATATATGACTTTTTTGGGTTTATGTCTGTTTTAACACCCTAAACACTAAAACACACTTTATCCAAGGGCCAAGGAGCTGCTGGTTATGTTGGATCCTCTGTTCTTACCCTGAGTCTGGCAAATGCCCCAGCATCACTGACACCTTGAGTATAATGTTAGTAGAGGTAAATTAATGGTGTTTGGTTAATACCTTAGGGTCACCCTCAAGGCTTTGTAGCAAGTAACAGAGTATATTGTCAAGGAATTATCAGGTAGACAAGGTATAACAGTGGAAAATTTACAGAAAACTCAAACCAGACCAGCGTAAACTGTAGCTCTTCTCATTTTGTGAGCCAGAAAACGCAACCAAACAGGTACCAACACAACTAGGGGCTAAGTTGCCAATGGACCGTTGAAATTATTATTATTATTTTATTATTATACCGGATTTATATAGTGCCAACAGTTTGCTCAGCACTTTACAATATAAAGGGAGACAATACAGTTCAATACATATGGGTTAGGAGGGCCCTGCTCCTTGGAGCTTACAATCTAAGAGGATTTATATATAGGATTTTTATATAAAGAGGAGATGTGGGAGCTAGATCTAGGCCTTTGTAAAAGGAGGTAGGCAATATACTGAGAGCTATTTTGGACAGTTAGTGAACTATGTACAGCTCTGAAATTTAGTCTTCTGCCAGCTACACTGGGGCCTTTGAAGACTTTGGCGCTCTTAATGAAAAGTGTGACATAGGGTAGCGCTGCACTCAGTGATATAGTCTCAGGGAATAATGGGTTCCTTGAGCACTTAAGTGGGAAGAGCCAGCAAAGGGGTTAAGGTTCTGCAGTCTGAATTTTGGCCAAACAGGACGAGCGGTGCTCACTAGTAGACAATTGAAGTGACATAATAATAAATGATAAGTCTTCCCAATAGGGGTATGTACAAAATCAATAAAGACGTCACTAATGGGTCAATGACCTGCTCACCAGCCCCTATTGATTTGTTGCAGCAACCTTCTTCTGATGGAGGGGGCCCCCTTTAAAGTATATATATTTTTAAAATTGTGATATATGCAATCTATTTTCACAATTGCTAACTTTTACTCCCCTAACCAGGAGCAATTATACTTCCTCTCTTCGGTGATGACGCTTGGAGTCTTTTGGTACTCATAACCTGATTGTAGGGGGGGATTTTAACATTCCCATGGTCCCAAGATTAGATTCGTCCTCCTTATCTCCCTCTGTCCTGAATAAAATTTGCGCTGTACTCTCCAAACTTTCCTTGGTGGACGTTTGGCGCATCCTCAATCCGTCAGAGAAAGACTACTCATATTACTCAGCAGCGCATGCCTCTTATAGTAGGATAGACTGTCTTTTTGTCTCTCAGTCGCTCTTGGATCTTAATATCTCCTCCTCTGTGGGCCTACGGATCTGGTCGGATCATGCCCCTGTACATCTCCCTGTAGGCCATCTGTCCAATGCCACTCACAGATTTTCCTGCAGATTAATCTTTTGAAAGACCTGGTCTATAGTCAAGCTATCTCTCAAGCCATTATTGACTTTGTTAGGGATCACATCTCAGACCAAACGCATCCCATGACTAAATGGGAGGCACTTAATTGTGTCTTGAGGGGTATCTTTATTCAGCATGGTTCTAGACTTAAACGAGAAAAATCGTCCGAGATTCGCCGCTTACTGACGGTAATTTCTGATTTAGAATCTACCCATCAAAACACTCTGAATCCTGATATCCTTTTAGCCCTATCCAATGCTTGTAGGGACCTCCTGATCCTTTTCGCAGCTAACTCTTTGGTGCCCCATGATAAAATGCAACATCTTCATTACCTCCAAGCGAATAAACGTGGTAGACACTTATCTCGAGTCCTTCACCCTAGACAATCTAGACATGTAATCTCCCTTCTTCTATCTTCTTCCAACCAAAAGCTGTACACAAACTCTGAGATTGCTTCTGAATTTAGACAATATTATTCCGGGCTCTATAATTTACCCCCGCCTCGACAGTCTGTATCTTCCTTCCATGATCATCCAGACCTACTTTCTTATATTCAGGAAACGGTGTTGCCCACCATCTCTCAAGCTGACATCCAAGGCCTTGAGGCTCTTTTCCAGGTCACGGAGATCTTGAGCACCATACAGGGCCTTAGGATCAGGAAAAGTTCAGGTCCGGATGGATTTACTCCCCATTTCTATAAGGCCTTTGCTTAATTTTTCCCTCCGCTTCTGGTTAACGCATTTGAAGCTATAAACGTATCTCACCAATTCTCCTCCAAACTTCTCCAAGCTCAGATAGCAGTGCTCCCGAAACGAGGGAAAGACCCATCACTTTGTAGTAACTATAGGCTGATATCACTGCTAAATATAGACTTAAAACTTTTTTGCTAAAGTCATAGCGAATCGCCTTTCACCTTTGTTGCCCGACATAATTCATAAAGACCAGGTTGGGTTTGTCCCCAGGGGGAAGCCAGGGACAACACCACAAAAACTATTCACCTTAACTCTATGGTCCAGAAAACTCAGGTCCCAGCTTGCCTTCTCTCTTGTGATGCAGAAAAGGCCTTTGATAGAGTCAATTGGTCTTTCCTTCGACAAGTTTTGGTGCAAATTGTTGTAGGCCTGCGGATGTTAGACTATATTATGTCCCTATAATCCACACCCTCAGCAACTGTGCGGGTTAATGGAATATAATCTGAACAGTTCAACATTTCTAATGGTACACGACAGGGATGTCCCCTTTCCCCGCTACTATTTGTGATAGTAATTGAACACTTGGCCCAAGCTATACGCAATAATAACTCTATTCAGGGTATTCATACTCCCTCCACACATTTTAAACTCTCATTATATGCAGATGACCTTCTATTGTATGTTACTCAACCACATATTAGTATCCCCTCCATACTGAATGAAATTCAACGGTTTGGCGGCTTTAGCAATTTTAAACTGAATCTCACTAAAACTGAGGCCTTGAATCTTTCTCTGACACCACCCACTCTTTCCATGCTTAGACGGAATTTCCACTTTAAATGGAAATCCAAGGCAATTACACATTTGGGTACAGTGATTCATGCCCATTTACCAGACCCCTATGCTCTCAATTTTAGTTCACTCCTTACTAAAATACGTAGGTCATTGGAGACATGGCGAGATCTTCCTGTGTCTTGGTTTGGACGTATGAACATTTTGAAGATGAACATTTTGCCTAAGCTGCTATACCTATTCCAAACCATACCGATTCTACTACCTTCTGCTTTCCTTTGCACTCTCCACACCCTCACAGTCCAATTTATCTGGCACCGACACCACTACAGATTGAAACATAAATTTTGTACCATTCTAAATCTTAGGGGGGCGCCAGTCTAAATTTATCATGCCTCTGCACTATTGGCTCGTTTATTATAATGGTTCCCCCGTCCATTTACCAAAGCTTCTGTCATCATCGAACAAGATCTCTTTCCGGTGGACTTACGAGCATTACCTTGGGGTTACTCCAGCTCTTATCGCGCTTTCCCTATGCTTTCCCCCTTGACAGAAGTTGTGCTTGGTATTTGGTATCTTCGAAGTGGACGTTATGCGCTGTCTTTGGATCCTAGTCCTCTTACTCCGCTTTTTGACAACCCCAAGATTCCTAATAGTATGCATACCTTTGTGTATGGCTAATATGACAGGTCCTCTTGGCCATTTGCATGCTCTTTTGTTAATCCCTCCATGGACTCCTTTGTGAATACTAAAGCCCATGTACCGTCTTCATTCAATTGGTCAACAAAGATTCACCTAGCGTCGTACTGTAAATTCCTTCATTCGCCTGGAAACATACATAGGCCTCTGTTGGCTTTTGAAAATATGTGTTTTTTTCAGAAGTACCTGGCCATGTCCCCTCTAAAGTTTATAATTTGATAACTGCCCATACACATAATTCTCTACCTACATACGCTAGAGTATGGGCAGAGGAGTTGGGCATGGAAATGTACCCTGGTGAATGGCAGAAGGCGTTTATTTTCACCCATAAATCCTCTGTATCTAACTATATACAGGAAAAAAATTATAAATTGCTTTCTAGATGGTACTGGGACCCGGTTTCCATTCGTCGCATCTTCCCCTTCGCACGTCTGCTGGTGCTGTCTCCGGGAGGGAGGAACGTATCTACATGTATGGTGGGAATGTGATCTCATCAGCCCGCTCTGGTCTAAGATTTTTCAAATATATTCTGATATATATGATGACTCCCTCACTCCATCTCCCAAAATTAGAGTTATTATTCATACTACCTGGCACTATCAAATCGCAAAAAACTAATCTTCTACGGTTTTTCCTTTCCTCAGCCCGCCAACTCATTTCCAGATTTTGGAAAGCTACAACCAGTCCTTCCCTATCTCTTTGGGTAGATATTTTAAATGATACTATGTTAATGGAAGAAATGCAGGCAGCTGAAATGGATTTGTGGGTGAAATTTTATTATTTATGGTCCGTCTGGATTCAGTATTCCGTAATAAGCTTTAATCACTCCCACGGTTTTGGTTTCTCCTTAGCTATGGGGTGAAAGGAATTGGATTGGTAGGACTCATGACATCTTCCCTCTGTCCCTTTGTGCCCCTGTACCCTTTCCTGCCCATGCTATTTCTATTCTTCTTGGAGCCTTTTCCTGCTTAGCCTCTCTCTTTCTTTCTTCCCCCTTTTTTTATATTATTTTTTCTCTTTTCCTTTTCTCTCTATTCAGGAGTTATTGGGACGAACTGTCTGTAGATTATTATTATTATAATACAGTATTTATAAAGCGCCAACAGTTCGCTCAGCGCTGTACATTACATGTTGTGTTTTGGACATCCTTTTTGCTTGCTGTGATATTGGATGGAATTGCTCTTCACGTTATTGTGTATGTCTATCTACATTGTATATATTTATTTTTACATCCGTTAACAACATCCTGTTTCTTCAATTATGTACTGGCCGTACTGACCATACTGACACTGTTTCTCTTTATGTGTCCTATTCTGCATTTCAATTTTTTCTTGGTGCTTTTGTACAAGTAAAAGAAAATCTTTAATAAACATATATTCAATCTAAAACAGTGTGTCACATTTATATATAAAGAGAAGGTAAAGTGGCAGCAAATTAGAATACTTTTCCTTTTATACCTACATACTGCTACCAGTAGCATGTTCAAAGCCATCTGAAGCAACCAATTAGTGGGAGACAGATCAGTAAGTTTTCAGAATGTAGATACCTTTATTAACTATCTTAATAACTTAACAGCAGGTGGTTTGATTATAATATCTTACATACACCCTGAAGCAAAATTGTTTCAGAGGTAGTAAAAGAGCAAATTGTGGGTGGTATACTAAGCAGTCTTATTACATGTTACTCTATATAAAAAGTGAGTAAATAAACCCTAATGTATTTTACATTACGTGGTATGTAGTACTATGTAAAAGTTATGTTATTTTTCTGCCTGTTAGTTTTCTATGCCTTAAAATGTAACTAAAGGCAACATTTTTTAGTTTTGGATAGAATGAAGGGATTAGAACACTTGTCAGTTTTTATCAACACATGAATCACAACTCCATAAAGTCTTTTGGTACCTGCTGAAGAGTAGAGTAAATGCAGCTGTAAATTCACCAGTGGAGCCTGGTATAAAATGTTGTGAAAAATTATTTGCCTCCTTCCTGATTTTATTATTTTTTTGCATATTTGTCACACTTAAATGATTCAGATCATCAAACGAATTTTAATATTACACAAAGACACTCAAGTAAATGCAAAATGCAGTTTTTAAATGAATATTTGATTTATTAAGGGAGAAAATCTGTCCAAACCTGCCTGGCCCTATGTGAAAATGTAATCGCCCTTCCAAAGCTGTGTTAAATGTCATTTGCCACACCCAGGCCTGATTACTGCCAGACCTGTTGAATCAAGAAATAACTTAAATAGAAGCTGTCTGACAAAGTGAAGCACACTAAAAGATCAAGCAACATGTCATGCTGTAATCTAAAGGAGTTCAAGAACAGGTGAGAAACAAAGTAATTAACATGTATCAGTCTGGAAAGGGTTACAAAGACATCTCTAAGGCCATTATCCACAAATGGAGAAAACTTGGCACAGTGGTGAACCTTCTCAGGAGTGGCCGGCCTACCAAAATTACTCCAAGAGCAAAACGACTAAGAGGTGATAAAAGAACCCAGAACAACATCTAAAGAGCTGCAGGCATCACTTGCTTCAGTTAAGGTCAGTGTTCATGATTCAACAATAAAAAATAAACTGGGCAAAATTGGCATCTATGGGTGCGTTCCAAGGCTAAAGTAACTGTTGACCAAAAAGAACACAAAGGCTCATCTCACATTTGACAAAAAATATCTTGATTATCCCCAAGACTTTTGGGCAAATATTCTGTGGACCGTTGAGACAAAAGTTTGACTTTTTGCATCCTATTACATCTTGCATAAAGCTAACACAACATTTCATAAAAAAAATCATACCAACAGTCAAACATGGTGGTGGTAGTGTAATGGTCTGGGGCTGCTTTGCAGCTTCAGAACTTGAATTACTTGACATTATTTATGAAACCATGAATTCTGTGCTCTACCAGAAAATCCTGAAGGAGAATGTCCGGTCATCAGTCTTTGACCTCAAGCACAAACGCAGTTTTGTCATGCAGCAGGACAATGTTCTGAAACACACCAGCAAGTCCACCTCTGAATGGGTCAGAAACAGGGGCGGACTGACAACTCATGGGGCCCCCAGGCAATAGGGGATCATGGGGCCCCTGTGTCCTTGCCCACACTCAAAGTACACCCAAAAAAGCCTATAAAAGGTACCAGGGGCATTTCATGGGGCCCCTGTGTCCTTGCCCACACTCAAAGCACACCCAAAAAAGCCTATAAAAAGTACCAGGGGCATTTCATGGGGCCCCTGTGTCCTTGGCCACACTCAAAGCACACCCAAAAAAGCCTATAAAAGGTACCAGAGGAATTTCATGAGGCCCCCTACTGACCCCGGGCCCTTGGGCAGGTTTTGGAGTGACCTAGTCAAAGTACGGATGTAAATCTGATTAAGACTCATTGTCAGTTACTGCAAATGCTTGATTGCAGTTGTTGCTACTAAGGATGGCACAACCAGTTGTTAGGTTTAGGGGGCAATTACTTTTTCACATAGAGCCAGGCAGGTATGGACAGCTGTTTTCCCTTAATTAATGAAATCATCATTTTAAAACTGCATTTTGTATTTACATGGATTATCTTTGTGTAATATTAAAATTTGTTTGATGAATCATTTAAGTGTGACAAATATACACACTTATAGCACAGCACAGTGGCTAAATGGTCAGCACTTCCACCTGGCAGCACAAGGGTCATTGGTTCAAATTCAAACCACAGCACCTCCTGCCTGGAGTTTTCATGTCCTCCCTGTGCCTGCATGGGTTTCCTCCAGGCACTCTGGTTTCCTCCCACACTCCAAAGACATGCTGGTAGGTAAATGGGATCCTGTCTAAATTGTCCCTAGAATGTGTATGTACAGTATGAGTGAAAGTTAGGGACCATAGATTGTGTGATGGTTAGGGACTGATGTGAATGTGCAATATATATATTTGCAGCTTCAAAACCTGAATATATATATTTAAAGCACTGCGTAAATTGACAGCGCTATATAAGCGCTATATAAGTACCTGTATTAAATAAATAAAATATAAAATCAGGAAGGGGGCAAATGCTTTTTCCCAGCACTGTATATTGTAGCAGATCAAAGAAGTAAGGACAGTACAAAAACTCTGTTACCGTGTAATAAGTTAGTATTAGGTAAAGCACTTCAAAGGCAGAGAGTCCATAGCAAAGTCCATATACAGGGGCTGGACAAAAATATGGAAACATTGAATGATTTGCAGGTGTGAAAGTGACAAGTTTCATGTTGAAAGCAGAAGTGATGTAACATTCTTTTGCTTCCACTTTGTGATAAGACACCTAGCTAACAGGTGGGAAGCCTCACTTTCATCATTCACTGCGTGCTCTGCTAGTAATACAGAGTCATGTCAGAGCCTACTGACTTTCAAAGAGGACAAATTGTTGGTGTCTGCTTAGCTGGTGCCTCTGTGACTGAAGTTGCCAATTTATTTGTGGTGTCACGAGGTACAGTATCAAAGGTTATGATGGCATACACAGTTTCAGGAAAACCTTAATATAAGCATAAGCACAGTTGACATGGTTAAGAGACCAAAAGAGATGAAAAGACAATGCACAGGACTGTGGCCTGGAATAAGAGAACAACTTCTGCAAGATTGACTGCAGAACTCAATCTCAGTCTTCTAAAGCCCATGTCTGCAAACACTGTGCAGAGGGAACTCCATAAGCAAAACATCCAGGGGCGAGCTGCATTTGCTAATCCACTAGTGACCGATATGAATGCTCAGAAAAGGAGAGAGTGGTGCAACACCCATACACCATGGACTGTCGATCAATGGAAGACTATAATATGGTCTGATGAAGCAATCTTCACACTGTTCCCAACCACCAGATGTGTTTATGTGTGGAAACCACAGCCCCGAGCCTACGACCTGTCTTGTGCCAATAGAAAACTATGGTGGTGGTGCAATCATGGTTTGGGCAGTCATATTTTGGTATTATGCAGACCCCATGAAAGAAGAGTCACTGCCAGTAACCATGTACAAATTTAGGCCCACCATTCCCACTCCATGGTGCAGACATTGGTTTCCGAAGACAGTACCCTTTACCAAGATGATAATGCACCGATTCACAAAGCTGGTGTTGTCAAATCGTAGTTTGACAAGCATGCAGACATAGTCTTGCATCTTCCCTACAGAGCATGTATTTAGCAAACTGACATGTCTGAGTCTTCAGACTTTGGATGCACAGCTGCATTTGGAACAAAGTTTGTTACATTAACGGGTGTGCTGATATTTGGGTGTCCATCTTTCCAACAATCTGTCCTACTGCTGCGGGTCAGCACGGACTGTTGTGAACTGAGCCCAGCTGTTGGCATGCTAACACACGGATTGATGTGTACATTAATGAGCCTGAAATACCACTATATTTGTGAGTATATTCAAGCCTACTTTTATAATAAATACTATTGCTGGTACACTTAGAGGCACCTTCTTCTTCTGGGCTCTCCTGTGTGCAGCTTCTGTTTTCACCTCTGCTTCCATCTCTGCTTTTTTTGTGCAGCTTTCAATTCTTGTCTTGTTTACTTTTGGGCAAAGGCTTACTGAATTTTAGAAGCATCAGCACCGACATGGGCCTTAATAAGCTGTTGGCTGAGAGTGGAAGATCTTTATTGCAGAGACTTAGTGGATCTTGAGGTGTGTCTTATAGATGTAGAGTGATGAGATTTAGATTCATGAAGTTGTGTGATTCTCACTTCTGCATTTGTCTTTGTAGTATTAAACTGTCTCTCTCTAGATTAAGCTCATCAAATCCCTTTAATCCTTCCTGTGACTCTTCAGTGGTGTACCGATTTAGGAGGTTAGGATATTTAAGGCACAGTCTTTTGTAACTCTCAAAGGTAGCATGAATTGTTTGGGAGTGCCTTCTAATTGCAGTACCTCATAAGAAGGCTGGGAAAGGAATGATATGCATTCAACAGTTTTAGACCATAAAAGATTGACATTAACCCACATTTCTTCTTTATTAGCTTCCTAATTCTGCTAAACCTTGCAAGTTGGTTTAACCATGTGCTTACAATGTCTGCTCACTTCCTGATCTAGAAAGAATTCTGATTTTTCCTGTATGTCATCCCTCACAGAAAATGTCATGTTTTGCTGTGACATTGTCCTGACAATTGAAGAGTTAACTGGCAGCTTTTTATCTCAGTGTCTCTTTGTGGAGCACAAACTGCTTTCTGTCTCACTTGTTTGAGAAGGTATTATAAGCAGACGTCAGAATGGCATGTGACAATGCAGGCAGTCTCTACTGCTTACATGTATAAAGCACAAATTGACATGTATAGCAGTCCCATTTGGCGATCACAGTAGTAATGGTACTGTAGATGGTAAGATGTTGTGCTGTAATTAGCTTGCAGATATGTACAGACGTGGATGACAATGGCTGCACTGTCCCAAGATGCTGGATATCAAGGGTCCAAATCACATTTAACAATACACTTCAGAGCTACAGAAGATTTTTCGACTGGAGCTAAATGATTTTATGACTGTACTGCTTTCACAATCTAAGCATTAAAAGTTTGATCTTTATAGCCAATCCAGTTTTGGTGAGATAGCTTAACTTATGGTCTCAGTACCTTGACATATAGTGATTGAATCCAAATGACTTCTTGCAGATCTTAGAAAGCTTTAGTCCAAACTTGTGCAGATCATAACAGATGAACATCAGATACTGTAGGTCAAAAAAATCATAGTGTATCTAGTTCCAGGAGAATGCAGTACATGTGATGAGTCTGACCAGTCTGCAATAATCCTCTGCACAGAAACACTTTGGTAGACTGGCAGCGGGAGTATATACAACTATTTTTCTTTCCACAACACTTTCAGTCAAACATAGGAACAAGCTTACAGGAAGGGAATACATGAAAAATTAGATTAGTATGTTGCTGCTTGCATTATTGTCCATTGTGACAGGCACTGATAGGTTCTGGTTTAAACTTTTTATATGAATGCTTTCATCTGCAGGAGGTCCAGGCTCTATCTACACTTCCAGTCAGTCTTGATCACAATGGAAGGAGTGCCAGACCAATTGATAAAAAAGTCCCAAAAAATGTATTGGTTTACACTAAGAACAACTAACGTGTTTGGAGGGCCAGAAATAAAGTTTCTATCTTGATTGTTTATGCAGATGCTGACTAAAAACTCCTAGTCCAGAAATTAGCTTCCCTACATAGAATGACATAGGAAAACCCTATTTTGACTCCATTCAAGGCCCTTATGTTAACTGGAGCCCTGATGAAGGAGGGAGAGGGGTTCTTCCTGACCCAAAACGCATTGGCTGCATTTATTGTAAACAAATACATTAATTTGAACTCTTTTATCATTTGGTCTGTAGCTCCTTCCATTAGTCCATGTTTTTTTTTTTTGGTAACCTGCTGGATAACCACATGAGGTTAGCTGTGTCTGTTATGAGCAGCCTAACCTGAGCTAGTGAGCTCTGCGAATGTTTTTGTCTTCTCAACATTTTGTATGATCTAACATCAAAGTCCCAGCACTTGGATTTTTTTTCACAAGACTGACTGAACAAGGTAAAAAACATTCACATGTACAGAATGTACTTCAACTGTGTATTTAGTTGTTGCCTGGAGTTATCAAGGATTATTGTTTTGTGGTAATGGACATTAAATGTGCATAAATGTAAAGCATAGGAAAACACAAAATGTGTACAGAGTGTTGTGGTGTACTGAACTGTAAAAAATTGTAAAGTTGTTAAAATATGTGTTGAAATGTATTGGCAGCCCATTCAAAATAATTGTGCTGCCTTAAAGCAAATCTTCGCCCCATAAAATAACTTTTTTTGGCTCCTGTTTCCCCTTTGTTTAAAAGGTTTTTTATCTTTTGTTGTGCTGCAGCCTAGCACTTCCTGCTTTCTCACCTAGCTGAGAATTACATGGGAACCCTTCCGCATTCATGAGAAAAGAGTGGGTAATCTGGTGAATAATGGGTATAAATAAGTCCACAATGCCACTGGAATGAGGTTAGTTCAGTCTTTTGTATCCAATGTATATATGGGAGTATATGCCAGAGTCAGTGGCTGCTTCTAGAAGAGCTAGAAGGAACATTGTGGGTAGAAGCAAAGGAGACAGAGCAGTGCCTTCTGAGTGTAGCATGAGCTTGTTTATTGCACAGAGCATACAACTGGCAACTTTCAAGATAAAAAGCAGGGCAAGCGCTCATCAATATGTGTAGAAACCACTGTGGCTGGCTGGTCCCGCTGTGAGCACTGTGGTACAGAGCATTTGGCAGTGCTGGTAGCTCCCAGCACTTCCTGGATGGTCAGTGAATCCCAGAAGAGTGAAGATGGCATTGGCACAGGAAGCTGTAAGCTTCTGCTTCCTCCTGGGATGTCCATGTCACACAACCCAAGAGTCCGTTTTTCTGATGGGCAAATGCCTGCCACAGTATTCCACACATGTGCAGACACGACGTTGACTGACAGAGATTTGCAGCATACCTATGCATGTGGCATAGAATTCCCACACGTGCGCATGCATGGCACAGATATCTACAAGGTGCCAGATACCAGCGCTGTGTGTGAGCACAGGAACCCTACATGCTTGTGCTGCAAGTCTCTGTCAGGTCCCTGGGATCTGAGGCACATCTGCTCATGCACAGGATATTTGAAGATGGCAACATGGAAGAGAAGCAGAGGGACCAGAAGTGCAGTGGAAGGGGAGTGAAGTTCTTCTTTAACACAATATACAATAATGTGCAAAATACTGCACATTAGCATTGGTGTAGTAAGGCACAACATAGAATCAGGGCAGTCTGTGCCTTTAGTGTATGTTGAAAGTTGGGTGCTAAGCCTTGCCTTCCATTCTAATTACTCCATACTTTTATTATCTTAAGCCCCTCCCCCTCACAGATGCATGTTACCAGGGAAGCTCTAGAGTTAGGATGTAGAAAAATATATGTCATAAGTTTTTTTGTATTTCCCACTAGGTAACAGGTGCACCTCATGGCAATCCTAAGTAATATATTAAATGTTGACTAACCAGACTCCTCAGTGATGTTGCTGGTTATCGAGCTGCCTCCAGCTGAATTGTAGTTCTTGGTCTCTTTAAACTGCTTCCTTTTCTTAGCCCATCGGTCTGAACCTTCTTCTTGAGGACTTTCACAACTTCGCGATTCCTTTAGCACTGAATCCTTAGGTATCTTCAGGTGTTTGCTGAATGTGTCTGATTTTGAATCTGATTAGGAAAAACAAAATAATATTAACTTGATTTTTCACATTTCTCACTTCCTCTCGCTTCTCACATGCAGAGTGAAATAGTTTAATGTGGAGATGTACATTTCTGAGAAATAACACAAAGTAGGTTAATTACGTCTTAGCCCGGTAACGTCTAGTAATATCAGACTAAGCTGAGTCTTAAAGGAAAAGTGGAAGTCTGAGTATTCTAATTATATTGTGGTTATAAATTTTAGGTAAACAGTCTTATCTGTTCTGAAGGTATATAGACAAGATAAAGTTGTAGAACTCTGATTTATATCAAACTGGAATGAACGCTGCTGAACCCATTCCTCCATATGGACTATGTTTGTTGAGTATTGTATTTTCACGTCATACTATATTTGTGAAAATAAATGATATGTGATACACTAAAAAGTACAGAAAAATGCATCCTTTCTATGCAGCTTATATATTTAATTAAGCAGACAGGAAGAAGTAGAGTGTAAGATGTCAGATAGGCAATAATACAGGGAACGTTTTTTAATCAGAAAAACAATACATTTTTATCCCATTCTTAGTGACAAGTGTGAATCTACAAATTTTTAAGTAGAGAGTAATGCACTCCACGAATGCCACATTCACGGTGTTTTTAATAGTGCTTATGTACAGTAACAGCTGAAAGCAATTGTTATTCAAGGTTATTTTGAGCAGATGCCCATAGGCATGAGAATGGTGGCCAGAAGTCCAAGCTACCAAATAATCATTCTGTAAATGATCAATACACTTTTGTATTATAAAATGTGT